>NC_065514.1:2379263-2459828 GCF_006386435.1 Epinephelus moara
TTATTTTATAAAGACATTACTGGAAGATTTAAGAGCACTGAACTCTTTTTTTTATTTGAATGTATAATAATAATAATAATAATATTCTACCTGTTCTACCTCAACTTTCCATCTTGTTTTAGTATTTTTTACTGTTCAATAAATGTTTCTTATTTTAAACTTGAGACCTGTAATATTTGTTATCATTGTGTCATTTTTTTTTAATGTAAATTGAGGGAGCAAAAGCAGTATCGGCCCCAAATATCGGCTCAAGAAAATCGGTAGTCCATAATCGGTCATTGGCTAAGGGTGATGGAAAAAAATCGGCATCGGCCCTAAAAAATCCATATCGGTCTATCCCTACTCCCCGCTGAAATTCCACTGTTTTATAATTAATCGATTTATGATTGAAGATGTCTGTGTGTTTTGTGCCAGGCTGCAGTCACTCCAAGCTGCAGGAAGCGAGCGAAAGCTATGACGTCACATATGTGACCGCCTCCTGTGTAGTCTTTCTAATTACGTTTTTTCAAAAGCTTATATCTTAACAGTTTTACCACAAAGTATGACTTTCTTGACCATAAAATTTATGTTTTAAATTCATTAACAACATATTTAGATTTCATGTCACAACTCAAACGGGACCAAAAGACAATATTTCTCTCCTCATTCACTGCCATTCATATTTTTTCCGATCTAAGGTCCCAAGAGCTTCACCGGAAGGGGCGTGACTTCAGCGCTGTATTGAATTGTTATTTCTTCTTTGTGTCTCACTAGAGCTACGTATCGGGTAGTGACAGCAACACTGCCCCCACGGTTCCCGGTGGTACTGCTCCGTTTGGCCGGTGTCCGTAAGCTTTATGGAAACATGCAGAAATACGGACGAAATGAACGCAGAGCACGGACAGAAGGCTCCGTCCGTATCTGGATCTGTATTTAACGTTGAGCATAACTGGGCCTTTAGTCGACTGCTCGGTACCGCTTCCTTCTTTACTCCTGCCAGCACATCGGTCACATGATGCACAAATCACTGGCTCATCATCACGCAGGATATGTACGAGTTTTGGTACTTTTCATAGGATAATGTACGAGTGGTGCATGAGAACATCCTGCTGCTGAACATCATGGCTTGTTTATCATTTCAGTGCAGCAGAGTTGTGGATGTGTCGATCTGCACAGGATCAAGTTCCTGTATCATTAATGCAGTGGATATTACAGCTGCAGCAGGAAGCATCGATCCTCACTGTGCTCACAACAACAAGACTGAAATGTGACGTTGCATCAGCACTGGTATATTTAGCAGTTTGGACGGTCAGAGCGCCGTGACTCCACACTTTATAAGTGCTGTTTAAGTAAACGTTCATGTGTACTGACGTGACCTGTGAGTCAGTGCTGGGGGTGAAACTGGTCTTTATGTTGATGATGCGGATGTTTAAGCTCCTGTTGTGGAGTTAAATGATGGATGTGGTTTAGCTGAGTGTAAAATGACTGAGTGACGGAGGAGAACACAGGAAGTGTCATCACTGAAGTTAAAGAGATGATGGATGGAATACACTCAAAGTCGAATAACTTAGTCTCACCCTCACTCTGCCGTCAATGAATCAGGCTGAAGCTCGTCCTCGTCTCATCGTTCACATCAGGTGGAGCAGTGTTTTTAAAATGTGACTGTTTAATAAGACATGGGATGTAGAGAGGTATATTCCCACAGCTTTCTGACAGTATTGAAAGACAGTATTGGGGGTAATGTAACAAAAGTTTATTTAGTTTATTGTGTGTTGTCACGTCATCACAGACTCCATCATAGAAGGCTGCCAGTGATCGGCACATCTGTGTGTTATCATGTTCAGTGTGTTTCCATTAATGCACCTGTAACGTCTACAGCGTGTCCCGTTCTGCTTTTGTGTCCTAAGGCTGCCTGAAAGCGGCGAGAATAAGGAGCTGGTCTCTGGTTTGTTTTTTCCTCATCCTGGCTGATGTTAGTTTGTTGGATGTGTTTCCATTCACATCTCCTAGCTGCAGAGCAACACCAGCACACAGTCCTGTTCTTGAACATAACTCTGTCTCTGTGGTGCTGCTGTAGCTGACCGGCACTCCGGGAACCGTGACTGACTGGCACGCCATTCTGTTTGTTGTGCTAATGTCAACATTTGTTTATTGTGTTTCGTATCATAGGCCGAAAATATTGATCCATATCTCATAATTACCAGACACAACTCAGCCCTGAGCAGAGTGACCGTCCTCTACTGACCAATCAGACTGCAGGGTTCACAGCTCCACCTTTTAGTACCAGATCTGTGTGCTAGGTACCCCAACAGAGGGGGGACCAAACATGGGGACGCTAAGGAACGCTTCTGTTGCTACCATCCACAACTTTTCACTGTGGAGACAGAAAAGCGTACTGAACTGAACTGAACTGAACTGAACTGAACTGAACTGAACTGAACTGCTCAAAGGAAACAGGGCTGAAATTACCAGCACTGATGCTCATTCTGATTCATGTCATAATGTGTCACACAGAGAAATTACAGCACTGAAGTGAAATAAAATTTGTGTTTTCTCCTCTGCAGCACTACTTCCTGGTGATTTTTGGCCACGATGGACAGAAACCTCTGGAGCTGCGGACAGAGGAAGAGTCCGACTGTAATGAGTGGGTGGAGTGCATCCAACAGGCCAGGTAAGAAAAGACTAACATCAAGATTCACTGCTGTTTGTCTGTTGCAGGACACGTTTTAGGTACCTTGCCTTATTATTCCTCTCTTATGCTGCTCTATACTTCTACTGTGCTACATTTAGGAGGGTAATGTTCTTTTTATTGCACTACATTCATCTGACAGCTCGTGAGATTAAAAACATGGTAACATTTTAAAAGATTATACCAGTGGCTCCTGATTGTTTTCAGTGTCTATTTTAGGCCTCTTGTCTCACTCAAAGCCCACCACAGACACAAAGAGGATAAAAGCGGATCAAGAGAGGGACCTATGCCTTGTCAGAATAAATCCAAACCTATATGACTGGACCATGTGTGACTTTACTTTGAAAGGACAGACACAGGAAGTGTCCACGCTCAGCAGTCAGACAGGAGTCAGGTTAATCTCCAGGGCTGGTACCTGCGGTTATTCCACAGGCTAGTTAATAACATGTCGGGCAGGAAATCCAAAGTGTGGGATCATTTTGAGAAGGTGAAGGACGAACCCAAGGTGATATGTAAACTCATCTTCATTGGTCGACTACAAACATGACGTATCATCTGAAACATGGAAGTAGCTACATGCCCATTAGCCCACAGCGTCATTAACAGGCGGCTCGCTCAGTGTGTGACGTGCACTTGGAGATAAAATATAGGCCTATATTAATGAAGGTTCATTAGTACGGTTTTGTATACCCAGTTTTATGAGACCGTCCTTCAGCAGTGAAAAGCTTCATGCAGTGTCAGTAACTCTTTACAGTTTTATCAGTAAGGTGTTAACAAGTCAAACTGTTTCTCTACTTTCTGCTGTGTTTTAGTGCTGATGCACGTTTGACTGAACGACCACGTGTTATCCCATATTTGTTTAACATCTGAGAGTATGTTTGTGTGTGTGTGTGTGTGTGTGTGTGTGTGTGTTTGTGCACTAACACGGACGTGTTCTGCTCGCAGCGGTTCACATTTAGGTCACACTGGTGCTGTATTGCTACACTGGTTACATCACAGACTTGATCTCGACCTCTCTGCCTCTCTGTTTGTGTCTATCTGAACATTCAGGAGAAAATACGATGCACATGAAACCACCTTCATTTAATCGTGCATGACGACGTGTTTCTGTGTGATTGTTGCTTATTGACGCTCACAACTTTTAATGCAGTAAAAGTAGAAATACTATCGTCTAAAAATAGTCCTTTACAAGTGAAGGACCTGAATTTAAAGCAAAGTGTTCTTGAAGTATGCAGAGGAAAGGTGTTAATATGCACAGTGTTATAATCGTCTGTTTTATCGTGTAGCGGTCTGAGATTTACTGGAGTAAAAGTATAAAACAGGGTAAAATAGAAATGCTCAATTAAAGTACGAGCTTGTGAGATGAAGCTCTCGGTTTGTGTTGAGTTACAGACCTCACCCTCTCGTCTCCCTTTAGTTACTCTGACATCATCATCGAGCGTGAGATCCTGATGCAGAAGTACATCCACCTGGTCCAGATCATGGAGACGGAGAAGATCGCAGCCAATCAGCTCCGCACCCAGCTGGAGGACCAGGACACCGAGATCGAGAGGCTTAAAGCCGAAGTATGCATGAGTGCATCCACATCTGCGTGTGCATGCATACATAAACACACACACACACACACACACACACACACACATGAATGTGTACGGGTGCTCAGATGCAGATCAAAACATGCAAATGCATCTGGCATGATGGGAAAGCACTTGAGTTCTGGAGCTCGTGTGTGTGTGTGTGTGTGTGTGTGTGTGTGTGTATGTGTGAGAAATGAAAGCTCAGCGGGGCTCCAGTGATTTCCAGGACCATTACTTCCTCATCATGCAACCAGATATTTGTTGTTTTCAACCTCTGAAGTGGGTTCATGAATATTTTACCCTCCCTGTGCCCGGTGTGTGTCCACATGGAGACTGTTGTTGTTTCAGATTGTTGTGTTGAATAAAACCAAGGAGAGGATGCTGCCGTACCAGAACAACCAGGAGGAGGAGGACTCAGATATTAAAAAGATCAAAAAGGTAAACTGCTGGTTTCCAGTGCTGAAATGTAACTAAGTACAGTTACTGAAGTACTTCACTTAAAGGGACAGTTCACCCTAAAAAAAAACATGTTTTACCTCTTCCCTGTAGAGCTACTCTTCAGTCTACAGTGCTCAAAAAAATTAAGGGAACACTTAAATCACACGTCAGATCTTGATGAACGAATTATTCAATCGTTAAATCTTTACTGATGTGCATTGTATAATTTGTTGAGAACAAAATGACGTAACAACGGTCAGCGGAAACCAAAATTATCAACCCACTGAGGGCTGGATTGAAAATCACACTGAAAATCTAAGAAAACATTGAAATCACAGACTGATGCAACTCATAAGGCCCTCGCATGCCTGTATGACCTCCTGATAACATCTGTGTTTGCGGATGGTGTCCTGGGGGATCTCCTCCCAGACCTGGATCAGGGCATCAGTGAACTCCTGGACAGTCTTTGGTGTGTGACCCTCCAAGGATCTGCCTCCCCAGACCATCACTGACCCACCACTAGGGTTGGGATCCGGATCCGGTTCTTTTTTGGAACCGGGTCCAAAGTTCCGGTTCCATCACATTTGGAGTAACGGTTCCTGCAAACTGTTCCTAGATTGTAAAAAAAACACGTCACGTGCATTTCCATTAGAGTACAGCACGGGCCGTATATTTCTGTCGGAACCCGACCGAGCCCGACATTATTTAATCACTAAAGCACTGAGTTTGTGTCACACAGTTGTCATGGTTACAGGCTATTTAACAGGCTGGGCGTGCACCGTGGGTGCTCAGCGGAGAGGGAGACCTCCTTGTTTGAGACGGGAGCGGGCAGCGGGACGTCCGACTGCTCCCGATTACTGTAGAAATCAGAGAATCACTTTTTGTTGTTATATATTCTCAGGGAGATGATACAAGCTCTAAATCTGAAATACACACCACACACAAATGTGTATTTTCATCTAATTGTGCAACAGTTAGAATAAAGTTTTTGTATTTGTATGACTGCATTTGTGTTTATTATATACTTGTTTAAGTATAGCAAGTATAATGAATATAATGTAGGAATCGGTAAGGAATCGGAATTGTTAAAATCCTAACGAGTCCCAACCCTATCCACCACCAAACTGGTCATGCTGGATGATGTCACAAGCAGCATGACATTCACCACGGCGTCTCCAGACTCTTTCACGCCTGTCACATGTGCTCAGTGTGAACCTGCTCTCATCTGTGAAGAGAACGGGGCGCCAATGGTGGACCTTCCAGTTCTGGTGTTCTCTGGTGAATGATGGAGCTGCACGGTGCTGGGCTGTGAGCACAGGTCCCACTAGAGGACGTGGGGCCCTCATGCCACCCTCATGGAGTCTGTTTCTGACAGTGTGGTCAGAAACATGCACACCAGTAGCCTGCTGGAGGTCATGTTGTAGGGCTCTGGCAGTGCTCCTCCTGTTCCTCCTCACACAAAGGAGCAGATAGCGGTCCTGCTGCTGGGTTGATGCCCTTCTACGGCCCTGACACAGCAAACCTTCCTGCGAGTGCACGTATGGATGTGCCACCCTGGAGGAGCTGGACTACCTGTGCAGCCTGATTGGGCTGCAGGTACGGCCTCATGCTACCAGTAGTGACAAGGACACTAGCAGGAGACCAAACTAGAGAAGAGTCAGTCAGGAAGGATAAGGAGAGAGCAGGAGAGTGCTTCCTAAATGGATAGATTGATATCCCTGAAGTTTAACTGACTTCCTGTTACACTCTGACTATTAAGAGTTCCCTTAATTTTTTGAGCAGTGTAGAATATGATGCAGTGCTGTAGATTAAATGACCCAACAGTATAAGGAGTTAAAATGAACATAACGTGAAACATCTACAGTGGTGAAATGACACATTTATGCAGCTGGAATATTTATCCAAAAACATCAGATGGAAGACTTAGTACTTTTACCAAAGTAAAGTATCTGAATACTTCCTCCACCTCTGTTGGTTTCATGTAATAAAAGAACGTAGAGAGTCACCTGGTGTCGTGTGTCTGTGCAGGTGCAGAGCTTCATGCGCGGCTGGCTGTGCCGCAGGAAGTGGAAGATCATCGTCCAGGACTACATCTGTTCCCCTCACGCCGAGAGCATGAGGAAGAGGAATCAGATCGTCTTCAACATGGTGGAGGCCGAGACGGAGTACGTCCACCAGCTCTCCATCCTGGTCAACTGTTTCCTGCGGCCGCTGCGCATGGCCGCCAGCTCCAAGAAGCCTCCCATCAGCCACGATGACGTCAGCAGCATCTTCCTCAACAGGTTTTTATTTTGTGTCACGGTGAAATACCAGCAAAGATTTCATCTTCTAGTTTATAGTTACAGTAAGAATCTGTTTCTCTCTAGTGAGACGATCATGTTTCTGCACGAGATCTTCCATCAAGGACTGAAAGCTCGGATCGCCAACTGGCCCACTCTGGTTCTGGGTGAGTGCTGCATAGCTCACAGTCCTGTCTCTTTAGACTGCTGCATGTTTTAGCTGATTAATCACAATGTGCATCGCAAGACTGCAAACCTCAGTTGGAGTGATTTCTGACTGATTGTCCCAACTCCCTAAAAATTTGCAGGATGTCCACGACTAGCAGCTCTGTAGCTGCTCTGTCAGTCAGTCCACAAAAAACTTTCCCACTCCTTGGCAGCCACAGTTTTCACCCCAGGAGGTCAAATGTTTGTGATCATGCCAGTTAAACGGGAGCATGGAAGCATGAGCGTAGACGTGTTAGCACCCTCTGCCGATTCAGGCTTGTCTATCTTAAACTTTAGTTTACGTGTTGTGTTTTTCCTTTCAACACCCAGCGGACCTGTTTGACATCCTGCTGCCGATGCTCAACATCTACCAGGAGTTTGTGCGTAACCATCAGTACAGTCTGCAGGTCCTAGCCAACTGTAAGCAGAACAGAGACTTTGACAAGCTGCTCAAACAGTACGAGTCCAACGCTGCGTGTGAGGGACGGATGCTGGAGACGTTCCTCACATATCCCATGTTCCAGGTAGTTCACACACCAAAGCACATCTGAGATAGTCGAACACTGACAGGGAACATTTTACTGCTCCATGAGTACTTTTACTTTCCATACTTTAACTAGATATTACCGATACATGCTTTTACTTTGGTTTTGGATGCAGGGTTTCCAACATGTACATTTCAAACATCCACTAATGACCTCTGTGTTTCAGATTCCTCGATACATCATCACTCTCCACGAGCTGCTGGCTCACACACCTCATGAACACGTGGAGCGGAAGAGTCTGGAGTTTGCCAAATCCAAACTGGAGGAGCTGTCGAAGTGAGCGTGTGCACATCTCACAGATATATGTAACGATAGAAGAGGTGGTGGTGATGATGATGATGATTGTTGGTGTTGTCAGGATGATGCACGATGAAGTGAGCGACACAGAGAACATCAGGAAGAACCTGGCCATAGAGAGGATGATCGTAGAGGGCTGTGACATCCTGTTAGACACCAGTCAGACCTTCGTCAGACAGGGTGAGCTTCCTCTGTGACACCCGCCGTCACCACATCATTTCATTCCACCAGCTTTCACTCACTGCTGACTGCGTCTCTGTGAACAGGCTCCCTCATCCAGCTGCCGTCCAGCAGCGAGCGCGGGATGCTCAGTAAGGTCCGGCTGGGCTCCCTCTCGCTGAGGAAGGAAGGAGAGCGACAGTGTTTCCTGTTCACCAAACACTTCCTGATCTGCACACGAACATCTGGAGGAAAGCTTCACCTGCTGAAGGTCAGACTCACCTGTCCACAGACACATTCATCTCAACACAATGGAATTAGTCCTGACAAGTACTGTGGAGAAGTTGTTTAACATGTAGTGATGCAAATGTAAGCCTGGTGAGACCATCCTGATGACGTGAGCTCAACGTGTCTCTCTCAGTGCCGCCACAAACACTTTCAGCAGACGGGAGCACTCACATTGACAGACTCCTTCAGCCAATCAGCAAAACAAAACATGAGGAACATTTTCTTCTTCACTGACGGAGACAGTTGCTAAATCACACTTTTGCACACTTACTGCTGTGCAAAAATAGAGTTGAGCAGTGCGCACGGGCAAACACGGTGTCTATGTTCAGTGTAGCAGCTTGAGTTGATTATAATGATGGCGGCTGACAGGTCGTGCCACACCTGTGTCCTAAGTATTTTTGCTGTTAGAGTTTGCGCTTGTTGCTTTGGAAGCCGCCATTACTGTTCTAAAAGCTGCAGCCTGTAGCAGCCCCTGATTGGCTGCTTATGTTGTCAGCTACAATGTGGATCCCTGATTGGCCCCAATTGGATCATTTTAATTTCTGTAAAGTGTTTGAGGTCCAAACTGAATGTTAGGGCCTGTCCCAATACCCACACTTCCCCTAGAAATACCCACTTGCACTTGGTTGTGCGCGTTCACGTTTAGGCTCGTGGTGTCCCAAAACAGAACTGAGGTAGTGGAAGTGGTTTCCAACACTTAAAACCCGCCCTAGATTCCAAGGGAGCCCCGACCCACACTCTCAGCGAAGTGGAAGATGAAATTTCCCAGAACACCTTGTGAAGTCAGCAACTTCTGCAAGTTTTGGAAAACAATTTGTTGCTGTACGATCGTAATGTAGGCTATACAAACAACAGATGGTTGGACTAGCGTGAACTCATCAGCAACTCAGTTGAACACAGCGTCAAAATATTTAAACAAATCGACTTAACCGAACAAAATCAATCAGAACTAGAAGACGTCGAAGGCGCCTCCTGTTTTCAGCATTTCTTCTCCGTTCATTCATCAGATGGAGAGCACGCCACAACACAAGCGCTGGAGCCGGCGTTCTCAAACCTGAATGACTACCGGTATCTTGCGTCGCTACTACGCGTGACGTATGCCTGCACATCGGCCACGCCGATTTGCCTGAAGTGGTGTCCCATTTCTTAGGGAAAGATCTCTACCCTAATATCTCTCACTTCCCTCATCAAGGGTTATCTCACAAACGAGGGCACTCAGTACCGAGTGGAAGATTTAAGGGGTAGAAATGGGACAGGCCCTTAAGCTCACGTCATGAGGATGGTCTTACCAGGCTTTGCAAATGTGTGGCTAAGTGTCAATCCTGTTATGTGCTGAGCTTCAGGACGGGACACACAGTCCCTGTAACATCATGCTGTGGCTGATTTCAAAGAAAACCATCATAAATTCATTGTGTAAACTCACTTCACTCCCCAAATGACTATTTGTATATCAGTTACATCCCTGAATTCAATGTAACACAGGGTCAGTAACTGATGATTTGGGGGGAGCAGTATTCCTTTATTACTGTAGCTACAACAGAACTTAAATTACTCCCTTAAATCTAAGATACACTGCTCTGTCCATCACCTCACGCTGCCTTTCTGAAACTAGACGCCTTAGTGTCACGTACAGTTCTAAAGTTACTGATCACCAGGGATGGAAAGACAATGAATCAGGATATAATACTCATTCAGTCCATTCTCACACAGTGAATCAGGGCTGGTGATACTTAGGGAAGTACAACATAACAAAAAGTAATCTGTTACTTCCACTCCTGGTAATCACTGAATGCTGGGTACAGATGTCATTGAAATCCCTAAAAGTAAAGTTTAACACCTTCCCAGTGAAGTAGTTTTTCAGCACCAATCAGATGCTGAACTTTTCTTCCCCAACAGCAAGGAGGCACGTTGTCTCTGATAGAGTGCACTCTCATCGAAGAACTAGACGCCAGCGATGAGGACTGTGAGTATCTGTCATACCACATCATTTCTCGTTTCTTAACGTCAACGTTTGCTGTTGAACGAGGCGCTGATGGTGTGTTTAACGTTACAGATAACGCAGCAGGTCAAGGCTTCAGCCACCTGGAGTTCAAGATCGTGGTGGAGCCTCCGGACGGTCAGTCCTTCTCTGTCGTCCTCTTGGCGCCGTCTCGTCAAGAAAAGGCCGCCTGGACCAGTGACATCAGCCAGGTAGACGCTGACTGTTTAAAGCTGTGGAAGATCTCTTTTAATGTGGGATTAAAGACGACTGAAAGTGTCACCAAATTTCTGTTTCAGTGCATCGATAACATCCGATGTAACGGCCTGATGACCAGCGTGTTTGAGGAGAACTCCAAAGTTTCGGTGCCGCACATGATCAAGTAAGAAGAGACGACTTCGAGAAAAGGAAGATCTCCAATAAAAATATCACCTCAACCTTTAACTTAACACAGTTCATTTTATTTCTTTAAGATCTGACGCCCGACTGCACAAAGACGACATCGACATCTGCTTCAGCAAGACGCTCAACTCCTGCAAGGTCCCTCAGATCCGATACGCCAGCGTGGAGCGGCTGCTGGAGCGACTGACAGACCTGCGGTTCCTCTCCATAGACTTCCTCAACACCTTCCTCCACACGTACAGGATCTTCACCACAGCGGCCGTGGTCATCGACAAGCTGGCCGACATCTACAAGAAGCCGTTTACCTCCATACCTGTCAGGTACATGTCACTGCTTTAAAGTGCTCCACCTTCTGTAGGTGTGGAACATCGCTGCAGTGATGGAGCCTTACTAAGTGCATTTATTCAACTACTTAGAGGGTAACTTTAGTGTTTTTTAGCCTGGGCTCTATTTTTCATGTATTTGTGTCTCAGAGACAAATAGAGACAACAACATTTGAAACTGGTTCAGTATTGAACAAGATGTCTGCAGATGGCAACTGAGAAACAGGCTGCAATGTAACCTCATGGGGCATTTGTGCATCATCATTTTACGACCACTAAAAGTGTTTGTTTTTGTCACTGACAGGCTCAGATTGTTATTCTAAGTGTCTGACAACATTATGAAAGGATCCCTACAGAGATAGAGCTTTGTGTTAAAGAGTAAGATCCTTTTTGTTTAACCAGAAACAGCCCTGAAATCACCGTCACCAAACCCACCAGACTCCATTTAAATTGTGCTTGTTTTTGACACTGACAGGCTCAGATTGTTATACATGTCTGACAACATCAAGGAAAAGGTCCCCACAGAGATAGACTTTTTTTTTAAGACAAGATCCTTTTCAACTACAGGAAACAGCCCCAAAATTGCTATAGCCAAAACCCACAAGCCTCCATTTAAATAGTGCTTGTTGTNACTGTTTATTTAAATGGAGTCTGGTGGGTTTGGTGATGGTGATTTCAGGGCTGTTTCTGGTTAAACAAAAAGGATCTTACTCATTAACACAAAGCTCTATCTCTGTAGGGATCCTTTCCAAAATGTTGCCAGACACTTAGAATAATAATCTGGTGGCAATCATAATTTTGGGGCTGTTTCCTGTCAAACAAAAATGACCTTTCTTATTAACAAAAACATCTTTCTCTGTAAGGACCCTTTCCTTGATGTTGTCAAACATGTATAACAATCTGAGCCTGTCAGTGGTAACAACAAGCACTATTTAAATGGAGGCTTGTGGGTTTTGGCTATAGCAATTTTGGGGCTGTTTCCTGTAGTTGAAAAGGATCTTGTCTTAAAAAAAAAGTCTATCTCTGTGGGGACCTTTTCCTTGATGTTGTCAGACACTTAGAATAACAGTCTGAGCCTGTCAGTGACAAAAACAGGGCATGTTTGCACCATCATACAGCCACTTAAAGTGTTTGTTTTTGTTACATGGATGAACTGTGTTCCGGTCAGCATTCATTTTTGTTGTCTGTACATGTTTTGCACGGATAAGGCGACATTGATAATTTCCTACTGACTAATTGGCAGTCTCGTGCGCAGTCTTTTTCTTTTGAGCTTGCAGTGGCGTGGTGATGCAAGACACTCTCACACTGAGCTGAAATGAAATGAGAGCTCGTAACTTTGGTAAACAACATAAATGCATGAAAGCTTTGTGAGTAAAAACAGCTGTGTGGCATAAAGCAAAGGATCAGATGGAGCTCTGTATAGATGAATATAACCAATCCCATCCTGATCAGTTAAAGGATGCCTTGATCAACTCTGATACAGATCCTTGAGATCGGATCAGGACAGCCCTAATCGTAATACTTCCTTCACCACTGTTTTCCTGATTGTGTTCATTTGTTTCCACATTCATTCTCCCTGATTGTCTTCCCTCTCCTCTCATGTAACACACTCATGCTGCAGGACACTGACTCCATCTCCACATTCTCTGTTGTTCATTTCATCCTGCTCTCCTCATTCACCCCCTCTCTTCATCTGTCACCCTGCCGTACACCTCCTCTTCCTCCTCTTCCTGTCACTGTCCCAGGATCGAGCAACACTCATGTGATCGTTTGTCCATCATGTCCCTCTGTCCTGACTACAGTCTGAAGATCACACAGCTTGCCCTGGACCAGTCCAAGTAAATACCATCAGTAGAGTTTTAGCTTCAGTGTCTGTCAGAGTCACATCTGCAGCTTAGTTCTTCTTCTGTCCCTCTCAGGTCTCTGGAGCTCTTCTTCGCCACCAACCAGGGCTCGTGGGGGACGGACCCCCTGAACAACAAGTCCCCGAGGCTGTGCCGCAAGTTCTCCTCTCCTCCGCCTCTCACCATCCCCTCTCGCACCTCCTCGCCCGTCCACAGCCGCAAGCTCTCCCTCAGTTCCCCCGTCAGTGGGAAAGCTGGAGCCTTGGATCTGTCCACCACCCCCACCTCCTCCGCAGCCAACTCCCCCACCTCCAGTCACAGCCCCTCCATCTCCTCTCCTCCTCCCAACTCAACCAGGCCCCCCTCTGGCTTTTCCTCCCCTCCACCCACCGCCACGCGCTCTCCCAGCCTCCCCCAGGCCTCCGGGATGTCCTCGCCGCCCCCCTTCTCCACCAAGGCCCCTCTGGACCTCAGCCGCGGTCCCAGCTCCCCAGAGCTGAGCCCAGCTGCAGGGGAGGACGTCAGCGGAGAGCTGCCTCGCATTGACGCCTTCTGTGGGAAGCTGAGGCGCAGCATCCGCAGGGGTATGTAGCTGGAGCACAAAAGCATATGATTCACACTCTGTCAGTCTCATGTGAACATCAGCACATGTGTGGGCACACGCCTCGGAGTCGACTGCTGGAATGAGGTTTAAAAACAGGGAAAGTTTAGAAAGCTCTGTCATCGACTGCGAGACCTGAAAGTGACTTCAAATGGTGCATGATTTATTTATAACTGATATTAAACTAGAATCTGACACATCACTGATAGTGACCCGCCAACCCAGACAGAGTCGGGAACGGGAGACATAAATGGGTCACCGTTACCCAACGGAGGAATAATCATGCTCTTAGATCACCATCTGGCTCCAGCCGACAGCTTGTTCACTACAAAAACAGCAGCAGAGCACCAGGTCAGAAAATCTCTGACAACAAATTGGAGAGGAAGAAAATGAAGACATAAAAACAGAGCCGTTACATGGCAGCTGAAGTGCCCCCCCCCCCTTATTAAATGGGTGAAATGGAGAGCTCTCCAGTAACGCCCAAAGTGCTGCAGCTCATGACCCTGCAGGCCAAAGATGCACATGAACAACAGCTCTTGCTCATTCAGAGGTTACACTGCAGATTTATTTTTATCCAGACGCAGTATTTATAGATCTCCTCTGAAACAAAGAATACGTGTTGTGCATTGTATTTTACTCCCACACACAAACAGCAGAACAGGTGGATTCATATGGTGAATTTAGAGGCGTTGGTGATACAAATGATCATATTTCATGATCAGGTGTCACTCATCAGGCCAATATGAGCCAATCACGGATGGATTACTGAATGTTCCTTCCAGGTACAGGCCCAGGGACCCAAAGTGACTCCAATTTGTGCGGACTAGTAAAAGACTCAAAATGACCACAAAGAAACACAAAAAGACAAAGAAATGCAAAGGGACTGCAACGAGACACAAAACAACCACAAAGTGACACAAAATGGTGAAAAAAGACACAAAATTACCTCAAAGAGACCCGAAAGTCTACAAAAGAATCCTTTAAACAACCACAAGTAGAAACAACATGATTACAAAGTGACAAAATGAGCAAAAAAGACAAAAGGATCTTAATGAGACCTAAATTACTACAAGAACTCAAAATATTCACAAGGAGACACAAAATCACCACAGAGACACTCAACATAACTACAAGGAGAAACAAAGTGACAAAATGATCAAAAAGACACAAAAGACAACAATAAACTCAACCTCAAAACAACCCAAGGAGACACAACACAACTACAAAGAGACAAAAAACAACCACAAGGAGACTCAAAATAACCCAAAGAGACTCAAAACAACCACAAGGAGACTCAAAAAACAAAGAGACTCAAAACAACCCAAAGAGACTCAAAACAACCACAAAGAGACTCAAAAAACAGAGACTCAAAACAACCCAAAGAGACTCAAAACGACCCAAAGAGACAAAAAACAACCAGAGACTCAAAAACCAAAGAGACTCAAAACAACCACAAATAGACAAAAAAACAACCAGAGACTCAAAAACCAAAGAGACACAAAACAACCACAAAGAGACACCACCAGAGTGTGTGTGTCTTGCCTCCTGTGTGGGAGAGGTGGTGGGGTCCTTTGTATGTCTGTGCCCAGGGGCCCACTGTCTCATTGTCCGCCCATGGAGCTACTTAGCACAAGTTTGTAGGGTCTGTCACTAAATACATTTACTCACGTACCGTACAGAAATACAGAGTAGAGGTACTCGTGTTTTATTTTCGTTATATTTAGTTTAGACTTTGTCCTGCACTTTGTGTTTGAGTTTGTCAGTGAAGGACTTGTACTTGTGACAGAGAAGCCTGTTTTTACAGTGTGGTATTAGTACTGTTACTGCAGTAAAGACCTGAATACTTCATCGCCCGGTGAATGTGACTACGAGCAGACGAGACAAAACAAAGACGTTTGGGATCAGAAGACAGAGACGTTCTCACATGATGTTCGCTGTCTCGTTACATCGTGTTACAGATGTGTGAGGTGTGACTTTTCTCTCCCTAACAGCTGTCCTGGAGTCAGTTTCTCTGGACAAGTTTCTCCCTGAGTCACCGTCCAGCAGCGAGCCGGGCGACATGTCTCCCTGTCGCTCACCTTCAACGCCGAGGCATCTCCGCTACAGACAGTCAGGAGGTACGACACGTACAGTCACACACACACACACACACACACACACACACACACAGATACACAGTTATGGTTCATGTATTACGTGTTGTTTTTTTTATGTCTCTGGTTCCTTTCAGTCACATCAGGGGACAACTCTCGCTGCACGATGTCACCCGCCTCAGCGTTTGCGATCGCCACTGCTGCTGCCGGGCACAGCAGCTCCCAGGGTGAGTATGGAAGACAAGAAGGTCAAAAGACACACAGCTGAGGGAGGGGACTGTTATCCGTGGTGGAAAGTGTCTCAGGACATTTACTCGAGTACTTACTGTACTCAAGTACAATTCTGAGGTACTTGAGTATTTTCATTTTCAAGCTTCCTGTAAGATTGTAAACCCTGTTCTTTTCTTCCTGAACCCAACCATGTGTGTGTGTGTTGGCAGTGTGTAACCAGGTGCGTTAGTTGTTGTGGCGGTGTTGTGCCAACGTAGTGTGTTTTAATTTGAAAGAGACTGTATGTAAACTGCATTTCCTGTGAAAATGGAAGTGTACTTTGAAATCAGGCTGAAGTGATCAACAACCAACGCACCCAGGGTACCTTGCACGTCATATGTCGACGTGGAAACTCAGTGAGAATGTGTTGCACTGACAGGCTCAGATTGTTATTCTAAAGCCTTGTTTCCACCGAGCAGTTCAGTTCAGTTCGGTTCAGTTCGGTACGCATTTATTCTGTTCCCACAGTGAAAAGTTGTGGATGGTACCAACAGAAGCGTTCCTTAGCGTCCCCATGTTTGGTCCCCCCTCTGTTGGGGTACCTAGCACACAGATCAACTTTTAAGGTGGAACGTTAACTTGTAATGTTACTCAATGCATGAGTTGATGACGTGAATCCATCAGCACACCTTAAATTTCACTGTGACAACTTTGACCATCACTTTAGTTTTTATATGACACACACTTTTAGTAATGACTTTAAAAATATAGATTAATTTGGAGCGGATTATGTGAAGGTCATATATTCTAATCCTCACTTCCTGTGGGCTACAGCAACACTAAACCCCTGAGCTTGCCTGAGAAGGACTAAATGCACAAAGCTGCTATTTTTAAATATCCCATGGAGAGAGACTCTCACTGCAGCCTGTTCTATTTTGTTCTGAAAATGTGGGCGTGCAGCCTCGTTCTGTGGACGATAAACCAGGTGCAGACTTCCATCTGTGTCACCGCTGATGAGGAAATACAGCGAGTGCTGGACGGAGCAGTGAGTGACAACAACCCCGCCCACATTTAAGAGGACTGTCTGAACAGACCGAGGGTCTAGGTACCATGTCTGAAGGCTTACTGCTGGTTCCAAAGGTGCTGGACTGAAAGGGTTTGGTGGAAATGGGGCTCAGTGTCTGACAACATTATGAAAGGATCCCTACAGAGATAGAGCTTTGTGTTAAAGAGTCAGATCCTTTTTGTTTAACCAGAAACAGCCCTGAAATCACCGTCACCAAACCCACCAGACTCCATTTAAACAGTCATGTTAGTGTGTATAGAGGCAGCATGTTGTCACATCTAACTGGTGAATTAAGGGTTAATTTCAACCAAACCAGAGCTGGTGATTGTTGGAACAGTGGAAAGATGAACCAAGATGGTTTCTGTGAGTTTGAATGAAGTGTGTTTAATGATGATTAAATGTTTATTTAAATGCAGTCTGGTGGGTTTGGTGACGGTGATTTCAGGGCTGTTAATAATAAATTAAAAAAGCTCTATCTCTGTAGGGATCCTCTGATAATGTTGTCAGACACTTAAAATAACAATTAGAGCCTGTCAGTGACAAAAACACTTTTAGGGATCAGTACTCTTAGTATATTATGATGCTTTTGTGTTTCAGTCAAAAATTGAATGCATGACTTTAAGATGTATTTCTACTTTTACTGTGAAAGATCTGAGTCTTTCTTCCACCACTGACTGTTGTTTTGTTGACACTTGTAACTCCAGACATCACGATTAAAGGCTTTTAACATGGAGCTAAATAACAAGAGTGACCTCAGACGTTTAACATTATGTCTTCATGTCTCCCAGGTTTTACTAACTCTGAGAAAGTCTGTGACAAAGAATTCATCATCCGGCGAGCGGCCACCAACAGAGTCCTCAACGTGCTGCGACACTGGGTGTCCAAACACTCCCAGGTGAGTCCACAACGGGTAAAGTCTTCCACCTCCTCAGAGCCTTCTTACAAGTTCCTCAACAGGTCTTTAGATGCGTCCATAACCTGGAGAGGACATTTTGAGCCCACCTGACAGAGTCTGTTTTCATTGCCATCACCCCCCCGCTGTGCACATGTCCTCTTCTGTCACTCTTTTTCCCTGACGGAGGTGCTCTTTACTCTGCGTGTCTTTTCTCCCACCCAGGAAGCATGCAGAAAGGTCAGCGTCCTCCCCGGGGACACTGGAAGGACTATCGTTTTCATTTAAGATTATATAAGATGCTATTTTTGTACCTGGATGTTTGTCGCCCTGAAAAATGAACATTTATTATTTATTATTTGGACCTATTGATGACCACAGGTCTGGGTCCATGTGGACGATAATAAGAGTCTGTGGGTTATGACCTTCAGCTGGTGATTAAAGGAAACACTGATATCAACAGCAGATTGTGTGAAACAAAAATATGGATTCTTTTTTCCTTTTACAGTAAAAAGCAGTGAAAAACTTAATTTAAAATCTATTATCCGACAAAAATGGGGGTCTGTAAACGTTACCTTTGCAGCGGTGTGATCATTTAAGTCCACACCACCATCGTCGTCTAAACCAGGATCAATAAGGGTGGTTTGTCGCACCTTTAATCTGCAGGAGAAGATTTTACAAAGCTAATTAAAATTAAAAACATGAGGTTAAGATAATCCTGTAAAGCCATTCATCACTGGAGCACCAGGGTCCTCCTCTCTCACAGCTCAATAAACATATTAAACATTAATTTATCAGCCTGATAGTAACTTTATTTATTAGAATGTTTTATAAACCAGACTTTAAACAGTTGAAGTGTAAAGGATGCATTATTTCTGTTTAATGTCTCAGAGGCTTCGACTAACAAGTTGGACAAAAAGAAAACACACCAGCTGATTTATAGTGCAGTAAATGTCCACTAGAGGGCGTCCTTCTCATGTTGGAGTGTCTGAAGCTGTGGGCATCATTAGAGCAATGATTTGAGCAGTGGGAATTTAGATGTAAATTATTTTTTATTAGGAAGTGAAATATTTTGAATTAGAAATAATTAATTTCCTTTATGAAATCATGACAAATGTCTTTAAAGGATATCTTGGACTTCAACAGGACAAAAGCAGATATTGTGGCACCTGAGTCTGCTCAAGTCAGCCTCTCTGCAAACATGTGACATGCCAAATGTGTATCAGTGTCTATAAATGTATATCAATGTGTGTAAATATGTATTAACGTATGTAAATGTGTTGATCCATCAGGACTTTGAGATGAACAGTGAGCTGAAGACGGGGGTGATCTGTCTGCTGGAGGAGGTGCTACGTGACCCAGACCTGCTGCCTCAGGAGAGGAAAGCCACGTCCAACATATTAAGGTACGTATACACACACACACACACACACACACACACACACACACACACACACACACACAAAAACATCATCCATCCATCTTAACATTAAAAAGTAAAAAACAGAAACTTTGGGAATGTCTGCATTTAAAACGATAATAGATTTATTGTCTCTGTAAAGTCGAAAGTTCATCATATAATTAACTGATTAATCTGTCATTATATATTATCTTATTTTTAAATATTAGTTGTGCACTTTAATGATTATTTCTTTCTCATATTAATTTCATATCATGAACTCCTGAATATTCTATAAAAAAACATAAATGTAAGCAAAAACAGGGTGTTTTTTTTTTTTTTTTCCCCAACTTGGTTCAATATGTCAAAAGATGATTTGCAAATAAAGTTTATATTGATATTTACCTACAGTATATTAACACCTGTAACCTTTGGATCATGTTGTAAGTGTGTTTAAGTGTTTATTAATGTATTTGTCAAAAACTATGCCATCATATATACGATTGTTTTAATTGTTAACAAATACTGTAAATTAAATTAATTAAAAAAAATGTCTTTAAAGCTTCACATAAATACATTACAGTGAGTTATAAATCATTTTTAAATGATGGTATATTGATTATAAATGCTAAATAGGGGGACTTAAAGTTAAGGTTTACTATATTGGAATCTAAGAAATTGAGCAGGGTTCACATGGTCATGGAAAACCTGGAAAAATAAATTATTGGAAGTTTTGGAAAACTGAACTGATAATTCCAGTAATCTTCCATGGATAACCTTCCACATAATGTAACAAACATGTACAACTAGATTTAAAAGGTTGCTGTTAACTTCAGACAATAATTTGGAGATCATTTGGAGTAAAGTATACGCTACAATGGGTCCTTGAAAAGTCATGGACAGGTTTTGAGATTTGTGCTGTAATTGTGTGGGACCCCCTATTGTGTTATTCTGATTTATATAAATATTTATAAAAAGAAATATAGACATGAAATATATCTGAAAATAAAGGACAACCATTATAGATTAAAACAGTGCCCATTAAAACTGAAGAACTATCAGTGTAAGTGGTACTACAGTAGCACTATTCACACATAGCACATATTTAATTGGGTTTTTATTTTAGAAACAAGTCCTACTTTTCCTTTGAAGCTAAAAGGACACTTGTTGCCACCACTTGTAGGCTTGTGCTGGACTATGACAAAGTTTTTATGAACAGCTTCAAAATTCCTCCACTCGCTGGATACTGTCAACCATGGAGCTCTGAGATTTATTACAAATCTCAAAGCCCCTACTCACCATTGCTCTCTGTATGTTCGGCTTGGATGGTCTGCCTTGTCCATCTGTAGACTGACTAGGTACAGTATTACTACTTTGTGGGGGTTTGGAGACTTTGTGTCTGATTCCTCTCCACCGCCGAGTGGTGTCCCACAGGGCTGGTTTCTGGGGCCTCTGTTAATCTCTTATATTTGCTAATAGGGTCTGGAGTGCAGAGAACTTTCTACAGCTCAGTGCTGATAAGACAGAGGCTCTGATTGGGCCTCTTTCCTCTGCTGCTCATACAAACCTGCATAATTTAGGGGTAATATTTAATGAGTCCTCATCATTGGATTGTGAAGCACCTGACCAAATATCAGTAAACTGAGATCCGATTTGTCAGATGCTGAACTGGAAATTATTATACGTGCTTTTTGCAGGCACACCTGCCTGCAGATGTTTGGACAGATTAAAGAATGTTTTTGATATCTTAGAATTTCTGGAAGTTGTTATTTGTTTTCAGTTTTAAATGTTATACTGTATGTCCGTTCTGCTGTCTGCTACCGTGTTATTTCTGCTGCTGCTGCCTGTCTTGGCCAGGACACTTGTAACAGTGTGTGTTTTCCTCTGCAGTGCCCTTTCTCAAGAAGAACAAGATGATGCTCAGCTGAAGATAGAGGACATCTTACAGATGGTCAGTATCACCACCTGTCAGAACCAGTGTGCCTAACATCAGGGATTTATTACAGATGTATTCTGAACACATATTTAAGCAGTTGTTGAAATAATTTATCTCCAGAAAAGCTGTCCTCTGCTACACTTCATCGTGGTAAGAATAATATTACTCCCATGATAAAAACCAGCAGCTCCACTGTAGTTACTGTGCACGGTAGTGAGTTCCCAGTCGTAGGTGGATTCCCAGTATGAGGAGTTAACTTACTTTGGTATGTGTGTGGTGCTGTAGTTGTTCCAAACAGCTGGTTTAAAGTTCTTTACTAGAAATAGTTTTTGTGTGTTTGCAGGCGGAGAGTCCGAAGGCCGAGTGTTTCGAGTCTCTGTCGGCCATGGAGCTGGCAGAACAGATCACACTGCTGGATCACATCGTGTTCAGGAGTATTCCCTACGAGTGAGTACATCACTATATATGATAATGTTCACCTCACACACCTGCAGTCACACGTTAGATTCAAGAAGAGGTTGGTAACTTTTTATTTTATAGGTCTGTAATTCTTACCCAATAATTTACTCACAAGTTTCTGAGAAAGAATTATTGTAATTTAGTAATAATTATAAGAAAATAAATACTGTGTTCAATTAGTAGTACATGTTCAAGTTGAGTCTGTAGCAGAATAAAATTTCTATGAAGAATAAAGTTTCCAATAATAAATGAATAATTACTTGAGTTTAAATGTTTTTTCTTTACTCCAATTGTCCCTAAAGGTAGTGTCAAAATACACAGAAAGAAAGGGAAATATTATTATTTGTATTTATTATAATAATATTTTTTATGTAATAATAATAATTATATAATATATATATATATATATAATGATAATGATATATAATTATATAAATTATGTAATTATAATTGTAAAATAATGATGATGATGATACATTTTATTTATAGAGTGCTTTTAAAGGTACTTAAAAACACTACATAATTTTTAAAAAATTATAAAAAGAAGAAACTAAAAAATATGTACAGTAGTATAATATTCAAAAAATTTGAAATAATTAGTTAGTTATTCAGATCCTGTGTAGTAACGTTTTTTTGCTATTCTGTATTACTTATTTACCAACTATCAAAACAATATTAACTCTACAAGACATACTCTATTACAAGATGAGTCCGATGGTCAGAATAAATATTGTCTGTGTCGCTGCATTCAGATCCAGAAAGTAGTAATAATGCAATATATAAAATATTCCATTACAAGTAAAAACTCTGCATTCAGAATTTGATCTAAAGAAAAACAAAATATTTTCAGCCGAATACGAACTATGTTAAAAGCATTATTTATTGTTGTACTTGGTCGTGATGAAGCTTATTTAACTTCTTTACCAATGGATGGTTTAATATTTAACAATACTTATTTTATGTTGTAAGTTCATCAAATGTTTGGAATG
This sequence comes from Epinephelus moara, assembly GCF_006386435.1. NCBI lineage: Eukaryota > Metazoa > Chordata > Actinopteri > Perciformes > Serranidae > Epinephelus > Epinephelus moara. The sequence goes on from NC_065514.1 coordinate 2,401,914, forward strand.
TAAAATTCTTATCTGCAACATAATTAATTATAGATGTGGAATGAATGTGGCGGGGTAAAAGGTCTAAAATATGGTGAATTGTATGATGTATAAAGTAAAAATACATGAACCTTACTTTCCACTACTGTAGTTAGACTGAAGACTCACACAGTGTGTGTGACTGTGTTCCTGCAGGGAGTTCCTCGGTCAGGGCTGGATGAAGGTCGACAAGACGGAGAGGACTCCGTACATCATGAAGACCAGCCAACATTTTAATGACGTAAGACTACACAGACTCTTTAATGCAGGTTCTCTTTATTAAGGGTGTGGAAATCATGGTGGGCAGTTTCCATTTATTTCTGACATGTTATAGAAAAGGATTAATCAGTAAATCAAATAATAAAAAGAAGATTAATGAACAATGAAAATAATTGTTAGTTGCATCCCTGTAATAATTCCTCGCTTTCTAATTTTCACTTTAGGTTTAAACTGTTTTCAAAAGTTGCAGTTTGTGGTGCATTGTACCGGAAGGTGTCTCGAATTAAAATAAAGGCAGATTAAATATAATAGCGTTACATAAAAGCAGTCATACTTATGTTCTGTTCACACCAGACACGATGCAATTTTTGCGCCGTGTTACTCACACGAGTGTGAGTGCTAAAATATTTTGTGCTGACTCGCATCATACGTGCCTAAAATCGCTGTATCAATCAAGTTCTGCTGGTACGTCATTGGCGTCATATGTCGCCAGAGGATCTCAATGCTGATTGGCTATCATGGCGAATTGGTTGCTGAAATTCAGATTAGAGACGAGATATCGCACCAGCTCCATTTTCACAGATGAATTTGCATATTTTGCGTCAATTGCGTCGCGTCCATCGCGCTGCCCAGTGGTAATTTGTGTCTAATCACATGTTTACATTGATTTAACAGGTAATATACACGCCCAAATTGTTTTATTCGTGCCCAGTGTGAACACATTGGTCTTCTACCTTATAAAATGGCAGCTAAGTAAATATTTGCTGACAAGGTGAAAATGTATTTTTGTCAGAAACATTAAGTGTCTCCCTCTCACCTTCCCTCCACAGATGAGTAACCTGGTGGCGTCTCAGATCATGACTCACACTGACGTGGGCTCCAGGGCCAGCTCCATAGAGAAGTGGCTGGCGGTGGCCGATATCTGTCGCTGCCTCAACAACTACAACGGCGTGCTGGAGATCACCTCTGCTCTCAACCGCAGCGCCATCTACAGGCTGAAGAAGACCTGGGCAAAAGTCTGCAAACAGGTTGGGATCAATTCATTCACGGTGTTGCTGGAAATAAAAACCTACTTCCTGCCCAAAACCTTTAAGATTTCTTTGTGTGTTTTTAGACGAAGGCGCTCATGGACCGGCTGCAGAAGACGGTGTCCTCAGAGGGGAGGTTCAAGAATCTCAGAGAGACGCTGAAAAAGTAAATAGTAGAAAAACAGTGTGTTAAATGTTTAAATCCATACCTTGATAACAGTCTAATGTTTGTGCTCTGTGTTTGTGCAGCTGTAACCCTCCATGTGTCCCGTACCTGGGCATGTACCTCACTGACCTGGCTTTCATCGAGGAGGGAACACCCAACTTCACGGAGGAGGGCCTGGTTAACTTCTCCAAGATGAGGATGGTAACGATACACTCCTTCCCTGTTCCTCCTCTCATCCTGCGTCCCTAATAAAGATCAATTTATTGGTCGCTAACCTCCCCTGAAATAAAGTCTCCTAAAACCAAAAACACAACAGTAGTTGTGGGTAGTTGTCATAATCATACAGTGTTGCCAAACACAGCATTTAAAAAGTGTATTTAGGACTTTTTCTAAATATTTGTTTTAAAATAATTCAGCTGGAAACATTTAAAAGTCAGCCACAGAGAGTTAGCCTACTAATGGACCTAGCTTAATTAGCTAGTTAGCTATAGCTTATAAAACCTCCAAGCGACAATAACTTTAAGTGGCAAAATTAATAGTAAATGAAATGGTCGTAGAAATGAAAGCCTACCATGTACAAAATTATTTAAGATTTATTATACAGGAAAAATAAGTCAGCTGGAAACATTTAAAAGTCAGCCACAGACAATTTTGTAGCCTACAAATGGACGTAGCTCAATTAGCTGATAAAAACTCCAAGCGACAATTATTTTAAGCTGCAAAATTAATGGTATCGAAATGAAAGCCTGCCATGTACAAAATTATTTAAGATTTATTATACAGGATTCTTGAAATTAAATAAGACAGATGGAACATTAATAAGTCAATGGAGCTCAAGTTAGCTTAACAAACGTTAGCTAGTTAATTATAGTTAATAAAATCTGCAACAACAGCAAAATTAATGGTTGTTGGCTAGAAATGAGAAGTTGCTTTTGTCTGCCTCATATCAATAGCTATGTTTCCATCCAAAAGTGATTCGAATCATTGGGAAATGCGCATTAAAGAAACACGAATCCTGTGTGTTTCCATTAAATGTACGGACTTTGGTGAAAACTACGAACTCGCGCAAGTTTTCCACAGAACCGGAAACAAAACAAGTCTCGCATTCTTCTTCTACGTTTTCTGGCGGTTGGCAACCAGCTTGTAAATGCATTACCTTCTTCCTGACCCGGAGTGTGGATATCATCATGGAGAGAGGTGCGCTACGCCAGACTTAATTCGAACATAACTGTTTCCATCCCCTGTTTTGCGAATCAACATTTTTTCAAATCAACCAAAACCCGGCTAAAGCGAGCGTATTTTAGTTTGTGTGAATCAGGGGATTTGAATTTTAATTTTGGTGTTTCCATCATAACTTTCTGATGCGATACTTCTAGATGCGCATCTAAACAGGCTGATGGAAACATGGCTAGTGATGCATAGATTCAAACATGACTACCTGCTGTTGTCCAACGTTAGCTTGACAGCATGGATAACTATTGTTGGTGCCTCTATTGCTAACGTTCCTGCTCTTTCTTGAATTTGGGTTTGTTGCACTTCAGCAACCAGCCAACGTTACCACAGTGTCAGGCTTGCCAAACACAATGTTTGAAAAATGTAGCCTATTTAAGACTTATTTAGTTTTAGTTTTAAAATGAGTCAACTGGAAACATTTAAAAGTCAACCATAGACAGTTTTTTAGCCGACTCATGGACCTTAGCTAGTTACCTATAGCTGATATAAAAACTCCAGGAGGTAGTTATTTTAGGTAGCAAAATTGATGGTAGATGGCTAGAAATGAAAAGTGCGCTTAAGTGTACGTCTGTCTGGAATTAAGACCCATTGTTATAAAAAAATATGTAAGATTTATTTTACAGGATTCTTGTTTTAAAATGAGACAGATGAAACATTACAAAGTCCGCTGGAGACTGTGTTTTCAAACAATGGAGCTGAAGTTTAGCCTGAATAGCTAGCCACATCTAGATTGATCCTCTTTCCATATTGTGACGTTATGAGTTACAAATCAGTTTTTCAGTATGTGAGAAAACGAACTTGTGTCCTGAGGGTGTGTGAAAAGTGTCATTTGCGTGAATCTCATGCTCAGTGCGTGAGACATACTGCAGCCCTGGGAGCAGGGTTTAGCGGTCAGTTGACTAAATTATTTATTATCTGTGTCTGTGCTCTCTCAGATTTGTCATATCATCCGAGAGATTCGTCAGTTCCAGCAAGCACCTTACAGGATAGAGCACCAACCCAAGGTGCGTCTAATAAAATGCAGTATCTGTGCTGAAATGATCAGTACTATCACCACAAAATAATTTATGTGTCCCGTCTCTCTTCAGGTGACTCAGTTCCTCCTGGATAAGACACTAGTGATGGATGAAGATACCCTGTATGAGCTCTCACTGAAGATCGAACCCCGAGTACCACCTGGCTAACTATACCCTTATCTCACACACACATTCACATAAATGTGATCAACACACAGTATTTTCCATTGTACAAAATCAACCATGAATCAACACAACTTGAGACTCTTCCTCAGTAAAGCAGGGGTTGTTTCATCAAACACCACCAGGTATTGTGCTTAGGACACTCAGGAGAAAATGTGCCTTGTTGTATGAACATTAAATGTGTATATTTAGTGAACAGAATGAACTGTATAACAGACACGACTCTGCCATACAATCGTACAGTGATGACTGTGGAAACAACCATGTTAGCTTCTATACATGGCGCTAGAACGTAACCTGTTGCTGCTATCACGTTGTAAACAATCTGCCTCTGTAGTTAAATAAACACTCTCAGATGAGTTTTATATGACTGTACGATCAGGGCCGGATTCACCTGTCTGGGGTCACCAGGGGCCTCTTTGGGCCCCAGGTTTACTGTGTGGTGAAACCCAAATTAATAAAGAAATAGTCATCCCCGGAGCACTCTATTCTGAAATAACCTCACAGGCCAGCTTTCTTGGCAGTGTCAGCTGATGTTATGAAGAGCTTAAAACTAGATTTTCACCCCAAGAACGTCGTCAACACGAGATCAGGTGGTCAGGTATTTTAAGGGCCCTATCACATTGGTTAATATTGAGCTTTAAGGCCCAGACACACCAAACCGACTTCAGAGAACTAGCAGCGATGAAAGGTCCCTTTTGCGTCGCCTCATGTTGCCTGTGCGTTAGTCAAAAAGTTTAAGTTTTTTTTTAGTTTATTTACTTTATTAATCCCCCTGAGGGGAAATTCAATGTTTTCACTCTTGCTTGTCAATTACACACAGGTCCGAAAGACACACACATGCACAAACAGGACCTATACATGCACAAAGTGGAGAGATGTCAGAGTGAGGGGGCTGCCCTTTGGTCAGGCGCCCCGAGCGGTTGGGGGGTTTGGTGCCTTGCTCAAGGGCAACTCGGCAGTGCCCAGGAGGTGAATTGGCCCCTCTCCAGCCACCAGTCCACGCTCCATATTTTGGTCCGGACGGGGACTCGAACAGACGACCCTCCGGTTCCCAACCCAAGTCCCTATGGACTGAGCTACTGCCGCCATAGTTGCACATAAACACACCGCCAAGACTTCAACTGATGGCCAACAAGCTTGTACGTTCTGTGCCTGTATGAGAGGAAACCAGAAGACCATCTTGACGCAAGTTAGCCAGTAAGTACATTAACAGAACAATCCAGTGTTGAGAACAGAGCATATTTACCATGCGAACAATAACACAAACCATCAGGAAATGTTTTTGCTCAAGAGCTCAACGACTAAAGAAAAATAATCGTACCTTATGAAATGGTTTCAGTCTCATTCCCTCTTGACTCAGGCTGCTTTCAGCCCTAGAGTGGTCTCCTTTGGTCTGAATCAGGGACTCATGTTGTTCCAAAGTTGTATAATTGCCTAGAGTTGGTTGGTGTTCTCACGGCAGCATTTACAAGAGGACCAGATCAAATGCCTTGTGTGAGAAAGTTGCTCTTGATTGGTCAGAATTTCCATGTGGGAAAAATCCAGGAAGTAAAGCAAACGTTGAAGAAGAGTACACTTGCAAGATAAATGTGACACTTTCTAATGTCACAATGGAGGGACAACTACGCAGGTTGATTTTAGCGCTGCTCATCGTGGACTATATTGCTGTCATTGTTCATTTTAGTCAAACCATACAGTTTGAAAACGAGGCGCGGCTCCAACTAGAAAACAATGTTTTGATGCATTGGATGTGCTGAATGTGCATATTAAGGCAGTACAGGAGGAGGTGCACATTAATAATCCTCCAGGACTGTAACATGCTCATGTTTAACCCAAACAATGTGTCACTTAGGGGGCAAACCAACTTGAGTTTGATTGAACTGAAACGAACCAAACAGGGCAGGTGTGAAAGCGCTCTTAAGCTTTTTGTTTACTTTCCTCACTTTAATTTCTCTTCTTGTGTGCTGAGCTGAACTGCCAATCAGAGTGATGTGATTCAACAACAGGCTCCACCTCTCCGATTCAACATGATCCATCAGCTGAAAAAATCACAGACGAGGGCGGCTGATGCTCGCCAACAGCCCAACATCGACCGACCGTCTGCTTGGTGTGTCAGAGCCTTTAGTTTTTCATATCCACACAGTGAACCTGAAGCATCGGGGCCCCTGGGCGATTTATGACCCTGTGGAAGTAACCGCTTTGCACGGTTGGTCGTCCAGCCTTGTGTACAATACGTGTGCATGAAGACACACTGGGTTTCCTGAATAGCTGAAGTACAGTTAAAATATATTATCTACCTTAAATCTCCTGTTTCGGGGTGGCGATGATGCTCACAGGAGCATTCTTATATCTTCACTCATCTGTTAACACAAACAGTTTGTGTTGTTGCAGTTGCTCTTGTATTGCATTTGCATGTTAACTGCAAAAATCTCTAGACAGATTCCAAATCTGACAATATACGATAGTTCTCTCAAACTTAACATTTATTCATCTTTGTTGACAATCAAAAGCGTTTCCGCTTCAAATCACGTCTCCTCAGTTTTGTAACGTTTGTCATTTTATACAAATAATCTTCTTTTTTGCTCTGATGTTAAAAAGGTTTCTTACACGATAAAAGCCCTACTGTTATATTTCTTTTACATGTATCACTGTTATTATTATTAGCTCCTTGTCAATGTGATCTTTTAATCATATTCATATTTTAAACCTTGTTGACTGTATTAGTAAAATAGTAATATCTTTGCACTATTGATTTGTAAAGAATGTCAAAAGAAACTTATTTATAGCATGAATTAGCATGATGTCCCCTCCGTCCCTCAGACTACTGTTATCATTAGAGTTACTGTTACTGAGTTTTATTATGTTTGTTTGTTTATTTTGACTCCTGATGTCAGGAATCTTTAAATGCTTAAATACATTAGTATATGAGACCTTACTGTATACTTTGAAATTTCAGCTTTGCTCTTGTATTTTTCCAGCGTTTCTCTGTGATGTACAGATATTTACACACAATAAATGATGTGAATTATCATGTAAAGTTATAGTTTTTATGGCGATAAGAGGAAGATGCGATTAGACCTGAGAACTCAACGTACCGCAACTTCAGAAAACAAGCTCAACTATCAAATACAAAAAACACAATCAAATATAAACCTGCTCCACAAATACAGGGAACAAAAAAATATAGAAATGCACCTCAAATACAGACACGCATTGGAAATATAGAAAACACAACCAGATAGAGTAACGCACCAAAAAAAAAGAAAACACACAACCAAATACAGAAATGCACCTCAAATATGCAAAATACAGAAACACCACAATACAAAAAACAAAACCATACATACTGTAGAAACGCACCAAAAATAAAACATGACGCACCTCAACACAATCAAATGCAGAAAACAAATAAATATAGAAGCACACCTCAAATACATTAAATATAGAAATTCACCACAAATACATAAAACACAACCAAATGCACTCAAAAATGCACCACAAATACAGGAAACATGAATGTAGAAGCACATCTCAAATACACTAAATATAGAAATGCACCACAAATATAGAAAACGCAACCAAGAAATGCACCACAAATATAGAAAACGCAACCAAGAAATGCACCACAAATATAGAAAACGCAACCAAGAAATGCACCACAAATATAGAAAACGCAACCAAGAAATGCACCACAAATATAGAAAACGCAACCAAGAAATGCACCACAAATATAGAAAACGCAACCAAGAAATGCACCACAAATATAGAAAACGCAACCAAGAAATGCACCACAAATATAGAAAACGCAACCAAGAAATGCACCACAAATATAGAAAACGCAACCAAGAAATGCACCACAAATATAGAAAACGCAACCAAGAAATGCACCACAAATATAGAAAACGCAACCAAGAAATGCACCACAAAAACAAAAAACAACCAAATACAGAAATGCACCACATAAACAAAACACAACTCAAATACATAACCAAGAAATGCACAATTACAGAAAATAACCAAATGTAGAAACGCACCTCAAATTGCTAGATACAGAGATGCTCAACAAATACAGAAACGCACCTGAAGTACAGAAAGCAAAATCATACATAGAGACGCACCAAAAATAAAACACAATCAAGTGCAGAAGCACATCTTAAATACTCTAAATACAGAAACACACATCAAAGAAAGAAAACACAACCAAACACAGAAATGCACCAAAATAATGAAAACATAACACACCTCAAATACAGAAAACAAATGTAGAAACGCACCTCAAATCGCTAAAAACAGAAATGCGCCACAAATACAGAAAACACAACCAAATACAGAAACGCACCAAAAATCACGAAAATGCAACCAAATAGAGAAACGCACCAAAAATAAAGGAAACACAACCAAATACAGAAACGCACCAAAAATCACGAAAATGCAACCAAATACAGAAATGCACCAAAAATCACAAAAATGCAACCAAATACAGAAACGCACCAAAAATAAAGGAAACACAACCAAATACAGAAACGCACCAAAAATAAAGGAAACACAACCAAATACAGAAACGCACCAAAAATAATGCACAACCAAATTTTATAAAATGCACCTCAAGTACTCTGAATACAGAAACACACATCACAAACAAACACAGAAACATGCTACAAATACAAACAAAACAAGCAGTGCTGGAGATGCTGATAACTGCACAGAACAAAACAGAACTAATCTACAACAGGAGCTCTGAAGGGAAACTAAAAACGTATGAACACGTACAGACACGCATGTTGTTGCCATGGTTTGCAGCTCACGGAGTTACTGATCTCTACAACCTGTTAACAGTGTTGGAAGATGAGCTTACAGTGAATAAGGAGGCCACTAAGGCTAATAAATGATGATAATATCTGAACTTTAGAATCAGGATGTTAAAGTTTATTGCAGTACCACTGATTGGACACCATCTTCAATGCATGCACCATAAACCATGGCAGGAACTCGTGTCGAGGTTTGTTCTTCAGTTTTTAGTGTCCCCTGGAAACTTATATTAATTTGTACCTAAATTCTGTTTTGTTCTGTGTCACTATCAGTTTCTGTTTTGTATCTGCATTTAGTTTTTGCTTTGAATGTGTTGTCACCGTGATGAAAAAGTGCCCCTCATTATTATTTGCATGTGTTTTCTGAAGTTGCTGTGTGTGGAGCTCTCTGGATCACAGAGTGTGTGTGTGTGTGTGTGTGTGTGTGTGTGTGTGTGAGGAGGAAGAGATCAAGTGTGAGGGAAAATATCAAGGTCAAACTGGACAGTGATATCGGACCCCCGGTGCTCATGGTACATCATGGCTCAACACGAGCGGCTGGTGCTGGTGTAGCTCATGATGGTGGCCCTTGATTGGTTTCCAAAGATTTGCCTCTGAACTTATGATTGGCCTCCACTTTGTAATCCCACATGAGGGGGTGGAGCTCTCCAAGAGAGGAGAGTGAAAAGCTCTTTAACTGGAAACCTTCAGCAAGAAGGCAGAGCAGCTTCTCCACAGGTACTGTACCTTCTTTTCTTATCTCTCCTGCAGAGCGGCTCAGTTAGCTTCGTGCATCTCAGGCTGAGTGTTAAATTATTTGTAGAGTTTTTATCAAAGACGATGCAGGATATGCACCATCTCAACCTTATGAGATTTATAGATAATGTGAAGGGGGTTTGAGGTTTGAGTGCATGGTTCAAAAGTCAAAATGTTTAAATAGGAAAGGTCGTAGGAAGCTATAACTTTAAGAAGGTATGTAGCTGAATAGATACTGCAAAGAGAAGATTAAGAGAGGTGATAACTTGATTTATGTATTTGAACTAAACAGAAAACTTTGCATGCTAAAATCTCTCTGAGCAGATTTTCGTGCGCTTTGCTTAAAAATTCTTTTTTCTTTTGTTTCCTAAATGTTTTATTTTAAATTCTTGAGGCACTGTTACCTCGGCTGTGTCCTCTGAAAAGGACGAAGCTGCTCTTACGTCCTCTGCACGTACTCCCTCAGAGGTAAAAGGTTGTGCTGTCATGGGGAGGGGAGGCTGATCCCAGGTCTGTACTGGTTTTGGTGTAATCCTGACCATAAGACCATATGATCCAGTTGGCAGTGGAGGCTTTACAAAGCCAGTGCACAGAACGCCCTGGATGTCTTGAGAATTATTTAAAGACTTTGCACTTCCATCTTGAACTCTGACCTGATTTTCATCCTTAGACCTGCTGCTCCACGTCCTCTACCTGCCCTCCTCCCTGTTTCCATCCCTCTGCCTCTGTCCCGCTGACGTTGGCTCATGAGAGTTCGGTCTTGTGACCAGTTCAGAATGTCACCACGCTGTGAGCCAGGGATGGCTTGTGTCTTGGCACTGGATCCTGGCAGCACCCTCCAGTGATCTATTAATAATGTTACCACAGGCCCAAAGTTATGAACCTCCACAGACTGAGAGGGGAAGAAAGAGTCAGTGGGATAAATTCTGCTGAATGAAAAAATGCTGTGACCTCACGGAGGGACGTTTTACTCTTCAGTTGTCAGTTCAGTGCAGCACAGATCAGCCATCTTTTCTTTGACCTGGATTACCAGGAGTTCTGTCCTCACAGCTTCCCTCTATATTAAGAGACAGCCCTGCAGACACTGAAGGACAAGCTGCAGTATGACCTTTAATTAAGGTATTAAACATTTTAAATCCACCTTGATAGACATGTTTGCAGTATTGAATATTTTTGCCCTAACTGGTCACTACAGACTGGTTTCTTCCTGAGCTGTCTCACTTTGTCCTTAGAGCTTAAGACAGACTCTAATGGTAACTGAAGCATTAGTGGACATATGAAACCTGCCGTCGTGTTGGTGGGAGACTGGTGGTAATGCTAAGAGGCTAAGAGCATCTGCCACGGCCCCAACTACTCTAAGCTTGTTACTGTCTTTAACAAAAACCGGTGGGGGGTCGTCAATGCAGGAGGTGGGAAGCCCCAGTTACACTTTACACTGACGCACTCCATGTGAGTTTCTTTACGTGCCAAACCGATATTCTCCCAAACTGTAGGGGGCAGTGTATTAAAAACTCCTGTCTACAGCATGGATCTCCATTTCCTCCACCTGTCTGCACAGAATGCAAATTTGGGAATCCTAGGATAGCGAAGGCATGACCCGCCCTACTCGCTTTCTAATTGGTGAGCACTCGTTGCCTTTGTTGGTTGCATTGGTTAGGGTTAGGGTCAGAATGTCACGGTAAGCCAATCAGAGGCAGAGTAAGGTGGGCCATTCCTTCGCTATACTAGGAAATGCAGATTCTCGCCCAGCTTGTCTGCTGGAGTGACGTCAGTTTGGCCAAAGGGAAACTTACAACCCTCGCGGATGTGTCACATTAAACCTGTTTCATGCCTCGTATCGTCAGTTAGGTGCAGATGGCGCTCATGCTCCCTGCGAACATCTGGTCTTTCATACAGATTGTGTTCAAAGTGATCAGAGCGACTCCAAAAAACAGATTTCTATTTTACATTTTCAGACTTGCACTCCATTATATATACGCACTTTCGGGTCCTGTAGCGAGTCAATCACTGCAATGCGCTCTTTGCAACCACGTCCAGGTTGTTACAAATTCTTGAAGGTGTGCAGCTTGGCGCTGAGACCCAACGTGCACAGTCCTGCAGGCTGCAATTGTGCAATACCGCCATCCGCGCCGCACTGACCACAAGAAACGTGAAAGGTTTATATCAATCTCGATGCAGAGTTATCACATTGTACACTAATGCAGTTCACTTGGCGTCATCTCTGGTGCACACTTAAATCTTGGTGACAGCAAAGTAGCAAAGTACTAACTGGTCTTCTTTGTAAAATACTGCACATAGCGAGCTAACCTTTAGCATTTTAGCCAAAAGCTCTCTATATTTATTTCCTTTTCCTCTGTTTTGGACAGTTTACTCCTCTGTAGGATTTTTTCTCAGGATTTTACTGAAATTTATTCGGTAGAGTTATTGAAGAGGGGAAAAAAGCTCTTCCATCCAACGAGCTTTCAGTCAGCAAGCTTGTTAGCTTATTGTTCGCTAACAGGCCACAAAGCTCAGTCTTACTTATTCAAAATTCTACCATCGACCCCGTCTTACAAGCATTAACCATCCCTCTTATGTGGAGCAGTTTAACTAATGAACTCCCATAGCTTCCTCTATTTTTGCTCTCCATTTCTTTAAAGGTCATCACTGTCAAGACAGTTTGTTTTGGGGCAATAGAGAGCTGCAGGAATGAGTCCTAAAACCCGGAAATGAGTTAGCATGTTAGCACTCACGGGTCCCTCGACTCAAAGTCGGTGGGTTTTCGGTTAGATGTCTGATATAAGGTCTGTGGTTAACACAAGCTGGAGAGACTTTAACGTTTAGTTCTACGACACAGAATATGTCAGTAAAAACCTCACCGTGAATTTTGAGGCTTTTATGTGTATTAAAAAAGAACAGTTTCTAACAAGTGGCTAAATTTGACGACAGAACATCAGCAAACCGAGCACAGCTTACTTCTGACTTCAGTAATCATAAAAGTGGTGTTCATTTGTGAACGTTATCTTGCTGAACAAACGTTTAAGAGTCATTAATGTTTGTTTGCCACAGAGCTTATTTTCTGCGATAATCCAAAATCCAAAAGAAACATCCCGCTGACTTTCTGACGAGGGGACCAGGGCGACACTAGCTACCATACTGGCCTACAGAAAAATGCCACTCCTGCAGCACCCTCATGGCACAAGTCAAAGTTTAAGTTGACGCAAAAGATTGACACATATTTACTTAATAAACTAATTGCAGAAATTCAATTGAATTTAAGTGATTTTACTGCAAAGTTTACTGCAAAGTTTTTCAGTTTAAAATACTGGAATAACTGGCAGTAATGGTGAGAGGTGTCAGTTTATATGAAGGTGTTGTATGTCCGCCCTCTTAATGTGATTGGATGGGATTAGTTGGCTGATAGCTGCACAGGTGTGAAGGAGCCGCTTACTGTAAAGCATGAGTGAACCAGCTAGGCTAATGTTAGCGACTCGTACCTGAGCTAACGTTGTGCTCGAGTACTATGAACGTTAGTGTGATTTATTTGTACTGTGTGACCCTCACACCTTCATCAACATATCAAACTAACTACTCTACTCTCTTATTTCTCTCTGCAGCTCATTTGCTACTGACAGAGTTACGAATCATCAGAAAAGATGGCGAGCTCTTTCACACGCCTGATCTCCGGCCGCAACACGGCTGTGCTGTTGGCCAGCTTGGGCGCGGGAACGATGGCCACCGGCTACCTGTTGAGCGAAAATGGCTCGCTGGCTGCAGATGTGAAGACGAAGCTCTATCCTCCCAGGTAAGACCGGGTAACATCGACGCCTCTGATGAAGGAACAAATAATGATGTAAAGAATAAGACGGAGGTGTGGAGGGTGCAGGAAGAGGTCCACTCTCTGTGTTTCATCAGAGCAGTGGATGGATGATCTTGACGGGTCGGTGAAAAGTCCACCCTCTATAATTATCTGCCTCAGCAACACAGAAACAAACCACATGCTCGTGTGACTGACACAGTTCAGAACAATGACTCACTGCTTTGTTTCCACAACAGAAGCAACTGTATTTTATGCAACTTAATATGGCTTCAGTACAGTTCTCCTCCTTCTTAAGCTAAATAAACTCTTTTAAAACCCTCTCTGCTCCGGCCTGTTCTCACTCAGTGGACGTTGGCATCAAACACGAAGGACCCTTTTGTGGCGGTATGATACGCACCAGGCGGCAAGCGTGGTAGATGGGTCAAACAAACTCCAGACATTCATCCGGGAGTTTTTTTTCTAACCCTGACCACAGACTTTTGTTGCCTAAACCTCTGAAAATAAACCTAAAAACAAAGTGTTTTACCTACTTTAAGTTGATTCTGAAGTTTATTGTGAATAACGAGCAGGAAGTACTTTAACCCTTTGAAACCTGGAGTGACATCACTTTTCTTGTGCTGCTTTCAGATGTCTTTCACAAGTATTTCAACCTTTGAACTATATTGCTGCGATTTTTTTTTTTAAACATGGGAAAAAAGGCAATATTGATTTTAGAAAATTATTTTGAAAATAAAAATAAATAAATAAATCGGGGAAAAGGAAAAAAGCTAGGAACAAAATATATATTTATAATTATTATTATTATTAGAGATTAAATTAAATTTTTATTAGATTATTAGAATAGGTCATTTCCTTGTTTGTTTTTTCTTTTTTTTCTTTTTTACTAATTTTCTTTTTATCCAATCCACTTTATTTATATAGCATTTTACAAACGGAGGTTTCCAAAGTGCTGCACAGAAACAGAAATAAAATACTAGAAACAGAAATATAATCAAATAAGAGCAATAAATTAAAAACAATAAATAAAACCAAATAAAATCATTAAGAAAATCAATAAAAGGAATCAAAAGACAACTCTCATGCTACGTTAAAAGCCAGAGAATAAAAGTGAGTCTTAAGACGAGACTTAAAAGTTTCAACTGTGGGCGCGATTTTAATCTGAAGGGGTAGGGAGTTCCACAGTTTAGGGGCGACCATTTTATTAATTTCTTGCAAATGTTCTGAGTCATTCTTCTTTCGTTGCTCATTGCCTTCTTCACGTTTTTGTTAGAAATCAAGTCAATTATCTCAGGTTTCAAAGGGTTCAAAACGGAAGTGTATTTTGAAAAGACACAATAGATGTAAAAATCGGAAATTGACACGTCGTCTGTGAACGTCTAAAACCGACACAGATGGCTATGTAGCGTGTCATATTTAGACGTGTGTGTCCACTGACAAAGCAGCGATATTTAATGAGTTGGGATGAAAATGTGTTGGATCAGCTGGAAAATGCATCGTCGTCATGACGCTAAAAACAGGCTGTTTTGGGGACTTTATGAAGATTTGTGGTTCTCACATGTTGCCACGCTACAAACATATGATCTTATAGAATATGATGCATCACTGTAGATTAAACTATCCAACAGTATACGAAGGACTTAAAAACATCTACAGCAGTAAAATGAAACACTAATGCAGCAGCAACATTAATCCAGAAACATCAGATAGAACGTGAAACACTGAGCACCTGTGGAGTATTTCACAGTGTGTACGGCGTTAGTGAACATGTGAGAGTGTGAAAGAGCACATGAGGTCACAGCACTGTCCTGCAGTATCACTGACGCTCTCAGGTTTCATCTGCGTTACCTTTGACTCACTCTCCCTCCCTCTGCCCGACTCATTCACACAACCTCTCTGTCACCACGTCTCTTTACATGTGCGCAGTCATGACAAATGACTGTGGCTCAGTCAGGAGGAACAGATTAATCAAGTAAAGATAATGATTAATACAGGATATACGTGTACAGATTAACAGATGATTTAAGCTGATTATGGTTTAACAGAAGAGGGGAACATTTGTGATTGAGGGACATCTGACTGGCAGCAGGATAAATCTCCACATAGAGTCCAGACACTGGTGGAGGTGGCTGATGACTCTGAGGCTGCAGAGGCTGATGACTCTGAGGCTGATGACTCTGAGGCTGCTGAGGCTGATGACTCTGAGGCTGCAGAGGCTGATGACTCTGAGGCTGCTGAGGCTGATGACTCTGAGGCTGATGACTCTGAGGCTGCAGAGGCTGATGACTCTGAGGCTGATGACTCTGAGAAGGCTAGGCGGTGATGGGGAGGTGGAGGGTTCGCACGGCTGCAGCATGACAGAACTTCAGGCAGTAAAAGAACTGTATTTAAAATGAGGAGCAGTGAGATGATAGGCTGACAGAGAAGGTGTGTCACTGTGCTGTTGGTTGGTTGTGAATCAGCTGTAGAGCAGCTGATGACAGTTGACAGCCTCGGACAATGACAGAGGGTGAGCATGTGTGCGAGGTGTGAATGACAGGGTGAGACAGAATAATTACAGCCTAGGCATGAAATGTTTTGTCTTCCTGACTGAACTTTAGTTAGAGCTTCACGTGTGTCCCAAGGGTGCCAGAAGATAGGTTTTACTCAAAGTCACATTTTGAGAGCATCTTAGTTTCTTTGTGTTTCCTGTTGAAACAGGATTTTGGGTTTTGTTGTGATTTAGAGGAATATTTCACCTAGAAAATGATCATTTGTTGTACAACTACTCAGCACACACACACCTTGGATTTATAAAGAAAAATTAATTTTTATGTTTCTGCACCGGCGTTAGCTGTGGCAGGTAGCATGATGGTTTTGGTTTGTCCATACGTCCGTCAGTATGTCCGTCACATCCTTGTGAACACGATATCTCAAGAATGCCTCAAGGGAATTTCTTTAAATTTGTCACAAATGTCCACTCAGACTCGAGGATGACGTGATTAGTTTTTCATGGTCATAGGTCAAAGGTCAAGGTCATTGTGACCTTGTCTGTCCCATTCTTTTGAGCGTGATATCTCAAGATGCCATGAGGGAATTTCTTCAAATTTGGCACAAACATTCACTCAGACTCGAGGATGAACTGATTTTGGTGGTCAAGAGTCAAAGGTCAAGGTCACTGTGACCTTGCAGCCATTTCATTCTTGTAAACGTGATATCTCAAGAACAGTAGGTATGGGAATCACCAGAGGCTCTACTCTACAATATTATCACAATACTTACGTCACAATATAGTATTCAATATTATTAACGTGTTGTGATATGCTGAGTATTGTGATAAAATATATTGCAATTTAATACCTTTTTTCATCTGTAAATTATGTCCCCGAAGGAAAACTTTGTCAACATCTGTGTTATCTAATAAGATAGATAGAAGTTTTCTGTCATCTTACTTAAATCATTTTAGTTGCAGCAAAATATGTGTAGTGGACTGAAATGCAGTTGATTTTAATATCCAAATAGACTACACATCTAAATCTTAATTTGTATTTGTAATATTAATAATCAATATAATAAAAAAATAGGTACTTGGCACTGTGTGACGATACAATATTGCCACACAAAAATATCGCGATACTGTGCTGTATAAAAAAAAAAATCCCCCCACCTCTAAAGAACAACTTGAGGGAATTTCTTCGAATTTGGCACCAACGTTCACTTGGACCCTAATGAGACACTTAATAGTTTTTGGTGGTCAGAGGTCGAGGTCACTTCAACCATGTCTGTCTCCTTCATGTAAACGGGATATTTTAAATAACCTCGAAGGAATTTCTCCAAATTTGGCACAAACGTTCACTTGGACTGTAGATGAACTGATTGGATTTCGGTGGTCAAAGGTCAAGGTCTGTGTGACCTGGCACATTGAGAATCACAGTATTTTTTTTTTACAGTATTTTTTTTTATTATTTTTTAGATATATATTTATATACTGGAAGAACAGTACATCAGAGCTGTGTAATGATATGATGGCAATAAAAGGTAACAAAGGGAAAAATAACCATCAGACACAGATTCTGATTCAAAGCATTGTATTTTTATGTCTCAGTATAAGCAGGATCATTAAACTACATACGCTCAAATCTTTCCACTTCCTCCTCTCCTGCAGCTCCGACTTCCCCGACCTGAGGAAACACAACAACTGCATGGCGTCGGCTCTGACTCCGGCCGTCTACGCCAAACTGAGGGACAAGCTCACCCCCAACAACTGGACCCTGGACCAGTGCATCCAAACCGGAGTGGACAACCCTGGACACCCTTTCATCAAGACGGTGGGCTGCGTGGCCGGTGACGAGGAGAGCTACGAGGTAAGAGAGGTCAAAGGTCACAAGTTGGGACAGCAGATATGATAGTTCGAAGACGATCTGATTTTGAAAGTTTTGACTTGATCTTATGTTTCCTGCAGGTGTTTGCTGAACTCTTCGACCCCGTCATCAAAGACCGCCACAACGGCTACGACCCCAGAACCATGACACACCCGACTGACCTGGACTCCTCCAAGGTGTTTACCCCACCGCTGCCCGACCCCTCCACCTGCTGGTCCTACATGTGTTGAACAATATTTCTGTCTTCCTCTCCAGATCACCCATGGCATGTTTGACGAGAACTACGTCCTGTCCTCCCGCGTCCGCACCGGCCGCAGTATCCGTGGTCTGAGCCTCCCCCCAGCCTGTTCGAGGGCGGAGCGCCGCGAGGTGGAGCGGGTGGTGGTGACGGCCCTGGCCGGCCTGAAGGGAGACCTGGCAGGACACTACTACAGCCTGGGAGACATGACGGAGAAGGAGCAGCAGCAGCTCATCGATGTGAGTTTGAAGTTGTTCTTTGACACCATCAAACTGTTTATCAAAGCTACAAACCTTTTTCCTGTTGACCTATTACGTCACAGACCAAGCAATGGACAAACAAGTTAGCTACGTTAGCCAGCTGCTAACTGCTACCATGGTGGACAACTTTACAGCTCTGTACATTTGGTTCGTCCAAAAAGTCACGGCTCTGGATGTAGATTTCTCCATGTTGTTACCTTGACCAGGCTGCAAGATCGAAACCATTAATGAGCACAGGGATGAATGTTCACAGTACCATAACCGTCTCAGAAAATATTGTGGTTTCACGGTATTGGGGTCTTACAGAATTTATCTTAATATCAGTCAGGATGACCCTTAAAGGGACGAGAATAAAAGGACTATTGTTGGTTGAACAAAGGTTTTGTTTCTATAATTGAAACTTGAAATCATTTTTTTAAATTCAAGTTTGAGTAAAAAGTCTCCCTTTTGAAAATAACTAAAATAAAGTTAAGATTCTCCGTCCAGTACACGGTATGATAACAGTTAATTTTAATATCACAGTATACCTTAAAACTGGTACACAGCTGCAACCCTAAATGAGTGTGAATTATTTTTAATATTTCTTCATAAATCTTCACTAAGACTGATTTGTGTAAAGATTACTATTAAAACAAAGCTCTTACTGCTTCATACAACATCTCACCATCAGGTCCAGTTCTTCCAAAATATCACATGGCAAGAGAATAATAAGTAAATCATTGCTCATTGATCAGGCTAGCTGTTTCCCTTTGTTTCCAGTCTTTATGCTAAGCTAAGCTAACCTGCTGCTGGCTCCGGATTTATATGTACCGTACATGAAGGATATGAAAGTGGCATCAATCTTCTGTTTAATCTGCAAGAACGTCAAAGTGTATTTCCCAAAGTGTCGATCTGTTGCTTTAAGTCTGAGGAAATGACCCTGATGATGTCACTGTTGCATCATCAGGGTCATTTCAGCTTCATATTTATGACTGACAGTCTGTATTCAGACCACTTGTTATCTCCAGTCGTGAACCAATCAGTCCTTTAGGTTCACTTTTATTGACCCTCCTGTTCTGATGATTTCACGCTGCGCCACACAAGGATCACTTCCTGTTCGACAAGCCCGTGTCTCCCTTACTCACCTCGGCCTTCATGGCCCGAGACTGGCCCGACTCCAGAGGGATCTGGTAAGAACTGCTGTTAGCAGTGCGAGTAACGAGATGACAAGTCGACCCGCACCCTCTCCTGTCCCAGGTCCCCGACCTCTATCCTCTCCACACAGCTGTTTATTCACTGAGTCGTAGAGTTAACGTCCTCCTGCCTCTGTCTCCTACCTGTCCCTACCTCCCTCCACCTCCCTCCACCTGTAGGACCACTTCCTGTTTGACAAGCCCATCTCTCCATTGTTGACATGTGCCTTTATGGCCAGAGACTGGCCGGACGCCAGGGGCATCTGGTAGGGTGTGTTCAGCTCTGCTGCATGTCTGCTGTGTGCAAAGCCAACATCCACACACTGACCCGTGTCACTGATGTACACAGTGGTCGAATGTAACTGAGTACATTTACTCAAGTACAAATTTTAAGGTATTTGTACTTTACTTGAGTATTTCCATTTTATGCATCTTTATACTTCATACTACTCCACATCTCAGAGGTAAACATTGTATTTCTTTCTATGCTACGCTTCCAAAAATGATTGTTCTCATTGGACACTAACACATGAAGAATATGGGTCAGGTTAATAAAAATCAAAGTTACCCATTAAGCTAAATAAGAGAGGGGTTTTGAATGCAGGACTTGTAGTGGAGTATTTTCCCAGTGTGTATCAGTACTTTTACTTCAGTAAAGAATCTGAACACTTCTCCCACTGCTGGATATATTTAATATGTCTCTCCACATCCTGTGAAGCCCAACTGAACACTTCAGTTATTGCTCTGATTGTGACGCATGTTGGTGGGAAAATACCAACAGGAAGTGTGTTTTGTTTTCCATTTTGTTTGTGTTTACAAACGCATGTGTCTCTGACATATTATTAATTCTGCTCAGAGCGGCAGCATGAATATTAAAGTGTCTGTGGAATCAGGTCCTTTATGAACCATGAGTCATCCCAGGTAATGAAAAGAGTGTTTCACCTGGAGAGCTCTTTGTTTAGTGTCTCTGTGGCTGCTTCTCTTCAGGCACAACAATGAGAAGACCTTCCTGATCTGGGTGAACGAGGAGGACCACACCAGAGTCATCTCCATGGAGAAGGGAGGCAACATGAAGAGAGTGTTTGAGCGATTCTGCCGAGGACTCAAACAGGTACGGAGGAGTCTGTGGAGTTATCACACACATGATGCAGAGACAGAGCGGTGTGATGTTCACAGAGACAGTAGTCACAGCTTTTAACTGTTCAGTCCATCATGTTGGTCCAGACGGGTTTATCTCAACGGCTATGAAATTTTCTGCATTCATGTTCCCCAGAGGATAAATCCTACTGACTTTGGTGATCCCCCGACTTTCCCTTTAGCGCCACCTTGAGGTTAACTTTGGTGTTTGTAGTCAAATATTTCCACAGCAATTGGATGAATCGCCTCATCATCAGGTCAAAATCTGAATTTGTTCAACGCTTTGGTTTATGATCAAATAGCTACAAAACTAACGGCATTCCAGTGTAAATTTTGACAGCACTTTTAGATCTGGTCTGAGTCTTGAGACGAAAATACTAATTAGTTCAAGTCACATTTATTCATTTTATCCTTCATAGGTTTGTCGACAAAGATTCAAAATAGGTTTGTTGACAAAAATTCTAAACATTTTAGTCGACTAAAATTAAAAAAAACTGTAGTGGATGGAAATTCAGAATGTTTTAGTTGACAAAAACTCAAAACTTTTTAGTAGAGGAAAATTCAAAATATGTTTGTCGATGAAAATTCAGAACATTTTAGTTGATGAAAATTCAGAACGTTTTAGTTCATGAAAATTCAAAAATATTTTAGTCTCTGAAAACTCAATGTTTTAGCCAACAAAAACTCAAACATCTTTAGTGGAGGAAAATTCAAAATATGTTTGTCAGTGGAAATTCAGAACATTTTAGTTGACAATAATTTTAAACTTCTTGGAAGAAAAAAAATCTAAACATTTTAGTTGATGAAAATTTAAAAAATTTAATGGACGAAAATTCAAAATGTTTTAGTTCATGAAAATTCAAAATATTTTATTTGACAAAAATTCAAAATATTTCAGTCTATAATTTTCAAAATGTTTTAGTTGACAAAAATTCTAAACATTTTAATTGACGAAAATTCTAAAATTTTCAATGGGCGAAAATTCAAAATGTTTTAGTCGCCAAAAAATGTAAAGCATTTCTGTCAATGAAAATTCAAAAAAAAAATTGTGGATGAAAATTCAAGACGTTTTAGTCAACAAAAATTCTAAATATTTTATTTGACAAAAATTCAAAATATTTCAGTTGATAAAAGTTCTAAACATTTTAGTGGTCGAAAATTCAAAATATTTATGTGAAACATAAAATGTTTTTTTGTCCATTACTCTGCGTCATATCTCAGGAACAGAAGGGGAGACATTTGGTCAGATACTGAATTGGTGACTCTAATCTTGAAACTGTGCTGATTGTATAGATCTTCTGTGAGTGAAGCATCCATGTTTTCACTGACATGGATGGAGACTGTCAGAGACACTGGACTGGTGGGCGGAGTCAGTAATTTTAGTTCATTGGAGAAATTCAAATTACTGCTGGCTGTCCTGCAGGTGGAGCACCTGATCCAGGAGAGAGGCTGGGAGTTCATGTGGAACGAGCGTCTGGGCTACATCCTCACATGTCCCTCCAACCTGGGCACCGGCCTGCGGGCGGGCGTGCACGTGCGCCTGCCAAAACTCAGCCAGGTAACACACACACACTCACTATAACAGATACAACACAGATAAAACTACAGTGACCAGCTATTTAAGAAAAGTACTGAGACTTTTTATTTTAAATTAAATTGTGTTTTTAAAGATTAACGTCTTCAGTAGGAACCAATCGGCTCCGAGCTGAGAGCCACAGACAGGAAGTCAGACAGTATTGAGAGACAGACTCTTTTCAAGAGTTTTTTGATACAGATAAAATACAGAATACCCTTTATTGTCCATCTCCTCAGGATGTTTGTGTGTTTGCAAGGTCAAGATTAAACTTTAAATCTCATCTTTCGCCCAAATACTTTACAGCATCAGTCGATATTACCTTCTGCATATGTGCTCTTGGATGTCAGTGAGATTTTACTGTGAGTTACAACAAGTTCCGCATGATTGAAATCACTCTGCAGGACCCACGCTTCTCCAAAATCCTCGACAACCTGCGGCTGCAGAAAAGAGGCACAGGTGGCGTGGACACGGCTGCTACTGGAGACACCTTCGACATTTCCAACAACGACCGTCTGGGCAAATCTGAGGTGAGCATCAGACGGTTATATCACCTTAATTCAATGCATACTGTGGGGCACACTGGAAGCCGTCAGCCATCAAAGTTTACGACATCTCAGACTCATAAGAAGCTGATATTTGTTGCAGAGATAACCTGTGATGTGTCTGTCTTCAGGTGGAGCTGGTCCAGCTGCTGGTCGATGGGGTCAACTACCTGATTGAGTGTGAGAAGAAGCTGGAGAAAGGACAGGACATCAAAGTCCCGTCTCCCATTGCTCAGTTCAGGAAGTAAAAGCTGGTCTCATCGTGACATCAGTGTCAGCAGGAGGGCGGCTCTGCACTCGGCGCCACCTCCCAAACCTCAGAACGACGTCTGACCACTGCTACAGAGGAGGCGCTCTCTTTAATCCTCTGAACCATTGCAAATCTTTAGGGAAACCTAATCTTAGACATGAACTGCAGTTAGGGGAAAATTCTACCTCACGTTTAAGGTCGTCACTGTAACCCTGACTTCAATAAAGCCGACAGTGTTTAACACTTTGACTCTGCTGCCTTTTCTTTGATTCAACTACGGTGGCCCTGAGAGCTCAATCCGCTGCAAATTAAAGGTCCAGTGTGTCAGATTTAGTGGCGTCTAGTGGTGAGGATTGCAGATTGCAACCAGGTGAAACTTCTCGTGGTTAGAATTGTTCAGGAGGTTTTTACCAGGAGCTGAATTATCCGCAGAGGTCTCTTCTCTCCAAAACAAACAGACCAGCTGATTTGAACCAGTAAAAACACTGAATAAAACAGTTTCATGTTACAAATCAGTGTTTTCTAAGTGTTCAGCTTGTCAGACATTTAGCCTAGAGCCTTCTATGTGTGCTCACCTTTTTCCCTGATAACTTAAGAACCAGGGGGCGTATTCACAAATGTTCTGAGATCACTCTCAAAGAGCTCCTAACTTAGCCTGAAAACTTTTAACCTCCTCTGTTAAATGGTATCTCCCAGGCGCACTACGTCATCAGACCATGTGATGTTTGGTATTGCCGGATTCAGGAAGCTCTCGACTTTTCAAAAATAACATCGTTTTTCTTTTATTTATTATGTATTTCACACCAGAGCAGCCTAAACACACAAAGTCCAAAATCACAATGAGTGGTGACAAGTCATGTCATGACGTTTTTCGAGGGGAAAAGTTAAAGGATTACTCGCGATCTTATGCAGAGCTGTTAGCGGGGACTTAGCTGTTTTATAAAAGGTAAGAGTCTCACTCCTACCACTATTTTTGGCTGAGATATACCGTCTAGAATGTAGGATCATAACCTTCACGTTTCATATGGCTTTATTTGGTGATATTTTATGGTGTTTCTGTGTCATAAACAACATCAGCTATCATAATCACACCTGATTTCAATAAGGTACAATGTTTGAAGCTGGCTGAGTGTTGTTTGATCACTGATAGTACTGTTTTGAAGCAGAGTGACCCACTTGTCATTTGGAGCTCCGCCTGGATCTTTTCATGGTAAAAACACTGTAGAATGGTCATACTTTGAGCAGTCTTCTTCAAATTTGAAACAAGTGTTCATTGATAGTGTGCCTACAGCCCCACAGTGTCATTTACCTGCTCAGATGAAGCCACAGACAGTTATTCATCCTGAAACACATTTTTTATTTTATTTTAGGCAAAATCTTCAACTTTTTACTGACTTCAGAGGCCCATTACTCTGTCTCTGTATCACCTAGAGTGTTTCTGACACTTTCACAAGAAACTTCAGGGAGTTTTCTTTCTGGCAAGACCTCATGCATGCATGTAGTCAGAGCGGTTCAGAAGCTACAGTCATTTTAATTTGGGTATGTCATTTTAGGCGTTTTCACTACAAAATGGGGGTGGAGTGCAAGACGAGTCCTAGGCTAGAAGTGATATAGAACAGTTCTCTGAGCGAGGAAGGGACAGAAACTTACTATTGTTAGGTATGATGCATTCTTTTAACAGGTGTGATTGGTTGTCACAGACACGCCCTTTTGTGAATCTGTAAGGTGTGAGGACACCCAGTGGAAATGAGATGAACTGCTGACTTTTAAAGTGTTGTCATTGTTGGTGTGATCACTCTACTGATGGAAGGTTGAGACAGACTCAAGTCGTCACTGATGTGTTTTTCCAGTTTTTCAAGTATCTTTAGGTGTGAGATGTGTCCATATCCCTAAAGAGACTGACCACAAACATTATTTCTGCGCGATCTCGTCTGTAGCATTTCATTTACTCTCTGTCACTGAGATGTTTAGAGAATATTTCTCCGACCTCCAGTCTAGACCCAGTGTTTGGTTTGTCCGTCCTGAGCCACTGTAGAATAGGGTGGAAGCGATATACTGGTTTTAGGGTATACTATGATATTTGCTAGTCTACGAAAAAAATGTTACTGGGCAGAGTATCTCCCCTTTATTCTAAACTTTATATTTATTAATTTTTACAATTATTTAATTAACAAAACTTTAATATTTGAAGGCAAACTGTAAAACTAACATTTTGTCAAGAATATTGTAATCACAAAAATACCCTGGAATATCGTGATATTATTCTACGGCCATATTGCCAGACCCTACTTTTTACACAAACTTCCACTGACAAAATGGTTTCAGTTAAAGTAATGAAAAGTTTGTTCAACCAACAATAGCCCTTCAGTTTTTATTCCTTTAAGGCTCATTCTGACCGATAATATAAAATCTGTTATACCATGAAACCACAATATTTACAGTGACAGTTATCGTACCGGGAAAATCTCTACAGTAGAAACATGGCGGTGCAACATGGTGATCTCTGTAGACGAGGGCCTGCTAACGATTCTTATTTTCAGGTGATTATATACTGAGGAAAATATACTTATATTCCATTTATGTCAGTATATCCCTCTGAATCATGCACTGGACCTTTAATTATTAATCTGACATTAGCATGAGGGGGCCCAGTGTCACTTTAATATTCCAGGTGGCTACAAACACAAACAGGAAGTGAAGAAAAATCTTTTAATAAACACAACAGTACAGATTTAAGCATCCATCGCAGACCTTTATTCATTAGTGACCCTCTGCCCTCCACCTGCAGATATCACCCTCAGTCGGCTGGTGCTCCGTTAGCTATCAGAGAATATTAAGATCCTAATTACAGCGTGTTTAAGATGGAGAGAAGCTGATCACAGCCGCACTGCAGGTTGGAAACTATATTTTAATGCTTGAATCAATCAGTGCTTTGTAGAGCTTGTTCTCATTTTGAAAATGTTGTCAGTGTTGTGATGAGAGAGACGAGCAGGAGGTGGTGACAGAGTCAAACAGAGAGCAGCTGAGCAGCTTGTGATTTAAAAGCCACTTTGGCAGAACGTGTTAAAATAAAAAAATAAACCGTGGGACTGTTTCTGACACCTGCGTGAAAAACAATGATGCTCACTGACACTATGCACGTTCCTGGGAGGCCAGCAGAGGTGGAAGAGTTTTTAATTATGAGACTTTTTCCTCACAACATCCCAAAATACAAAAACATGTACAATGTAGTTGCATTTTCACAAATCTCCGAGTTTACAAGTGGAATTCTGCATTTCAGTAACAAACTTTAATTTCCAGGTGATCTCACAAAATACAGTGTATCATAAGGGAAAAGAAAAGAGAAATAAAGACGACAGATAAAAACAACAGCTTTAGATTATCTGTGCATTTTGTTAACGCTTGGAAAAAAAAAAGCTTAAAAAAAAATATATATATATCTGTAAACAGATCGGCAGGAGCTAATGATTAATCTGAAAAAAACATTCAACATTTAAGTAAGCAGAACAGCACTTTATATTGTTTCTGACTTTGTAACTTTCCAGGACACCACCTCAGACTATTTTCTGTTTTGTTTTTTCTAAAAAGAAATCAGTAGAAAGAACATAAAACAACCAAAAGGCGACACCTAGAGGCCGGAGCCTGCCTATTCACCAAAAAGTCCTGCTTTTCTTTTTTTATTTTGGCAAAGTGAAACAGAAACACAAGCCCCTATCATCATTAAGGAGTGGTTGGAGAGTGCTAAAAAACAAGCAGATATGCAGAACAGGGCGTCTCTGTGTAGTTTTGGGGGGTAAGAACAGAGAGTCAGGGCGGGCACTTGGAACGGGAAACAGAAAGGAGGCCGGTGTCAACGCCGTCAGTCGACGGGCCGCTTTTCACTGTGTTTCTTTGTAAACTCCTCGGCGTTCTTCATGAATTTGGCGCGGTCTTTGCTGTACTCCTCGGCCAGGTCGGCCCGCAGCGGGTGCTCCGGTTGAGGGGTGTTCACCAGACTAGCGAGGTTGCTAATCACTGCGGGAGAGAGGGAGGAAGAAGAATATGTGTGACTCATGCATTTAAGTTTTCATGATACATGTAGAAGTTGAAGAAGAAAACTTCAGGTATCACAAACAGCAGCGAGGAAACTTTTTGTATTGTGTCACCATTAAAAAAAAAAAGTTCATTAAAGCCACGCTTTGCCAATTTTCAACCAGCTCTGTATCGTAACAGCGTGGGTACTATGTGTAAATGAACTGTGGTAAACTTCCCTCCATCTTACTGCAGCCCAGACCTCCCTGCTCATGTTTAGGCTCAAATCTGCTTCCGATTTCTGCCGGCTCTACGGCTGCTGCTCCAACTCCAGATTGTACAAACACATTTTCGTCAAGGAGGTTAAAAAGGGGAGAAGTCATATTACCTACATACATCTCCCCTGTGCAAAGTCAAATGCCACAGTCCTCTTTCTCTGTTTTCTTTTGTCATGTCGCTCCAATTTCAAAAGTGTTTGTGTCTTCCTACTGCACAGACAGCCCAGTTTTATAAAAGAGAGCATCTTTACAGCAGTGAATCACTTCTCTAAGTTCTTTACTTCGATAATAACTTAGTATGAACAGCTCCTTTGCTTTGGAAGTGATGCTCGGTTAAGGCCAATTCACAGTTTCCACATTCTCATTTTCTGTGACCGCGTGAACTCTAGGCAGAGCAAGTGCACCGGCTGCACATGCTCCAATCTCTTGCTCTACACTCTCGTCTGAAACACGGCTGGTGACTGATGTTGATTGTCAGTTGTACTATGCATAAAACTGTGTGTGCGTCTGTGTGACCGCAGCTTTCCGAAGACATCTACGTCTGAGCCTTGAGCTGGAGTTCAGAGCTGGAACAGTGACAGGGAGCTTTGGCATTGAAAAAGAAATTTGGCATTAAAAAGTTTAAAAATCATTAAAAAACAAAATACTCTTCAATTTTTTCCTTCATATCACCTTTTCTCTTTTTCTGCCACTGAGAACCAGCGTGCAAAAAAAAATCCAAACAAAATAAAATAATTTCAATACCAGTGTTTCCTTTTTTCAATGCCATTATTTTTACTGTCACTGTGCTAGCTCCATACTGGACAAGCTAACGTTTGCGTTTTGACAGATAAACCCATTGTTTAATTCTTCCCAAACACTCTCTGCTCTTGTAGTTTTTGTTTTAAAAAGACGTCACTCGAACACTCGGTTTACCGCAGCTCCATGTACAACACTTCGATATGTGGAGACGTCCGGAGCTTGACAGACCTGCCGTGCTTTTTTAGGGCCCCGACAACCAAGCTGACAGTCGGCCCATGTTGGCTTTTTAATGGCCGATTCAGGATGCTAAACCAGCAAGAAAGAAAACTGTTTGATTGTTTGCGTTATTATTCACCAGTGCCCAGTACATATTTTCTTCTTTCACATTGTTGATGTGCTAATGGGCTAATTAGCGTCTTGAATCCCTCTTGTGGTCTCCGGTTTCCCTTTTTATAGATCAATACAAACGACTGCGGTCTGCTGGTGTGAACGGTTACTTCCTCTCACGCAGACGCAGAATATTTGTGCTGGTTGGCTAGAAACTAAAAATACAAAGACACTGAAATGCCAGCCTGCAAAGCCTGAAATAAAATTTAAAAAATGGGGTTTGATTGATGAAAATCTTCAGAATTAGAATTCAAGAAAGGCTGAATGAGCGTCTGGGCCTCCAAACAAAGCGCCTCACCAGTTTCAGTTTTTGTCGCCGGCTTCCAGTGCTCCACGCTGATGACCGGCAGGCACACCTGACCCTTCTCGTCAACGTTGGGGTGGTAGATTTTTGTCTTGAAGGTGACCTTAGGTGGCTTGAAGGGGTACTCCGCGGGGAAGATGATTTCAATCCGAAATGCTCCTTTGTCATATGGAGCACAATCCTTGGAGAAAACAAGAGTTTGTAGATCGGAGAGACGCAAAGAACAAGTTAATAAAAACTTTAATGACGGGACAACACGTTGTTTTAGCAGCAGCTCAGTACTTACAGGAACGAGGAGCCCTTGCCAGCTCAAAACATTCGATTCATCCACTTGAATATTGCGAAAGTACTTCGCCCCATTTTTTCGGATTTCTTCAAGCTCCTGAAAAATAACAAACAACTGATTTAAGATGGGATAAAATATTGACACGACTAAAACCTCAGTGACCCATGGGGGATATACATGTATAGACTCAGTGGCCACTTTATTAGGTACTCCACTGTTCTGCTGTTAAGTCTACATTTACACTCCCTGTATATAAATACATTTCTGACACTTTCATTGAGCTGTTAAATGATATGTTTTAGCACTGAGGTCATGGTTCTTGGCTGCTGTTAAATAGTGAAAAAAAAGACATTACATATAGCCTTGATGGTAAACGTCATGAGGTGACAGAAAAATGTGAAGAAGAATTTATCAAGACTTAGTCATATTCTCTTAGTTCTGCGATTGCCTTTAACTGACACAAGGCTATGTGAATTGTGCGACAGTGGATGTTGTTGACATCGGTTTGCAATGGGTCAGTGGGTCACTGCGTAACACTGACTGAAGCCTAAAAATCACCTGGAAACACGATTAGAGTCCAAAAAGCTGATAAAAAACAGCGACAGGTCGCTACAAAACACCCATGACTGGAGCCTAAAAAGGTGACGGAAACACCCTGACAGGTCGCTACAAAACACCCATGATTTGAGCCTAAAAAGGTGACGGAAACACCCTGACAGATAAAACCTGAACAGCCAATCACAGTGATCTCTTTCACCGACAAGCTCTGCCGCCGATTCAACATGCTCAATTGGCCGAAAAGCCGCAGACGCCAAAGGGCTGACGGTGCGGGACACACTGCAAAAACTAGGCCGACAGACGCTCACCAACGGCCCGACTTTGGTCGACGACCGACTGTCGGCTTGGCGTGTCAGGGCCTTTAAAAGGTGATGGACACACCCTGACAGGTCGCTACAAAACTATAAAACTTTCTACACAATGAGTGACATACACGCCTTTAAAATTCCAGTGCAAAATGCATTCTCGTTAGTGCAAAACCAGTTTTACCTGTCTCAGTTAATGCTTGGTAACGTAGCACAGTGTTGTCTTGTTTATTAATTCTGTTACAGAATACTGTGTGCTTCAGTGTTATTCTGTTTATTACTGCTCTGTTTGCCCGCTGCGAGGGTCCTAAGGACAGAGGGATGTCGTATGCTGTAAAGCCCTGTGAGGCAAATTGTGATTTGTGATATTGGGCTTTATAAATAAAATTGACTGATTGAATTGATTGATTATAGGGCAGCAACTAATATTAATTATCATTATCATATTATCTACAGGCTAATTTCTTAATAATGTGGTCCCATCACAATTTCCCAGAGCCCATGATGACATCTTCAAATATTTTCAGGTTTACCATCATATCAGAAAAAGAGAAAACAATCACACTTATTAACTGAACTAACTGATTAAAAAAAAAAAAATCAAATATCATAATATTTTTTACTTAATACCTTGATATCGCTATATTGCAACATTTATACAGTTTGATTTTTGATTAATAATCATCTGTAATGTGGATATTAGGGCTGCAACTTACAACTATTCTCATCGATTACTCTGCTGATTATTTTCACGATTAATTGTTTAGTCTATAAAATGTCAAACAAATTGTGAAAAAAAGCTCTTTGCAATTTTCCAGAACGTTAGGTGACGTCTTCAACTTAATTTTGTCCAACCAGCAGTCCAAAACCTGAAGATTCTTCATTTGCTTTCATAAAAGACAAAGAACAGCAACAAATATTTAAAATTGTAACCTGAAATAGTTGGAGATTAATTTTCTTTTAATGGACTAATCGTTGCAGCCCTAGCAGATATAATGACTTAGTGGAGAACAGTCTGGTAAGTTTGGAAATGACATCACTTTATTATAATTCAGCCTTTAAAACCAGGAAAAGACATCACTTACAATATTCTGATATTCAAAATTTAAGACAGTCTCATATCACAGTATCTATATAATCCTGATGAATTGCCCAGCCCTAGATTGAATTTAATCAAAATGGTTGTCAATTAATTATTTGTCTGTCAACTAACGGATTAAACAGTGAATTATTTCCACTCTAGCAGCAGTATGACATGAGTTTAATCTGTCAGTGTGATGAGATCGTAATCCCTGCTCCAGTTTTTGTCATTTTGAACAATATAACACAAATATTAACACATTACTTTTGATTAAACAAATAAAATAATAGAACCTAACATATATTGCTCACTTTTTTTATCTACTGCTCATTATTATTATTGTTATTATTTATTGCTGTTTCCTGTATCTTTTGTACTTTTTTCTGCATGCCTAGTTTTTTAAGTTTTTAAATACTGAAATCTTTAATTTGACTCTTTCCCCTTCACTGCTCTAACACTTGAATTTCTCAATTGTGGGATCAATAAAGGTGTATCTTATCTTATCTTATAACTGATTGTAAAAGGTTTTAATTTTATTGATCTCTTGGTGAAATTCACAACCTACCCTGCAGTAAATACAGTGGGAATGAGCCCCACCTTCACCAGCTGTTACATTAAAGTATTACATATCAATGCACCAGATAACTAAAATTCAATAAAACACATTTCTTGAGTAAATGATCTGAATACTCGCTCCACCGCTAGTAAAAGGTTAAAACAGAAGCAGGGAGTAAATCAGTGTTCTACTTCCTGTATTTACCTGAACTGTAAAACTGGACTGACGGGGGAATTCAGGGAAGTAGTAACAAGACACTTCGCTCTGGTTATCACGCAGGGGATTTCCTGACACGGAGGCTGCGTTGCATCAGTCACACACCAGAATCAAAACCAAAAGTGCTGCTGGGTCACAGTGAAAGTGTAAGTAAGAGGCTGCAGGCTGAGCAGCTGTACAGAGAGTTAAATGAGGTCGATCAGTGGTGGAAGAAGAGTTAAGATGTTTTACTGAAGGGAAAATACTCGACTACTATAATACTCTGAAACCATACTAAGTGAAATCAGATTAAATGTTCCCTGTCAGTGCTGTCCTACTCTGTCTGATGTTTTTGGATTAACATTCCTGCTGCAATCATGTGTATGTGCTCATTTTAACTCCTTTACACACTGTTGGGTAGTTTAATCTACAGCAATGCATCATACTCATGATCATCTTATGTTTGTATCTCTGAATAAAAGTCCAAAAAAATCAGCCTGTTTTCAGCTTTGTGATGAGACATTTTCCACCTGATCCTGGAGGGTTTTTCAGGGTGTCTGCAGGTATCAGACACTTACATTTAATGCTTTTTTTAAGTCCTTTTCAAGACAATCTTCCTTATTCAAGCACTGCAGGTAAGTATAAAGATAAGTAATATATGTAGTCCTTTGCAGAGGTAGGTTTTATGTAAGAATGTGGTTATCAGAATAAGGCATTTTGCCAACAGTTAAGTGCAGGTATTAAGTGAAAAATAAAGTATAGGTTTTGTGGTAGAATTAAAGACTTTAAACACCAGACATCTGGACAAAAAGGATTAGGATGGATAAATGAAATAAAATAAGCTAAAATGTTTGTGGCAATTACAACCTCACAGATTCAAACTAAGAGTATCTAATGACTTTTAAGGGCTAATATTTACAAAATTAAATTTAAGACACTCTGGTTTTTAGAGAGTTTATTTAGCTTAAGACGTAGGAGGGTTTTAAAGTTTAGTGTGATATTTAAATTGACTATCATCATACAGTGTACATTTGCTGATCTACGATATAAAAAAAATAAATGTAATTGGATGATGAATCACTTTATATTAGTTGTTTTCAAACGTTTTAAATTTCAGTTATAGTAATAAAACGTTTGTTCAACCAACAATTACCCTTCTGTTTTCATTCCTTTAATAAGGGTCATTCTGATTGATAATGATAGAAATGTTGTAACACCATGATACCGTGAAGCTGCAATATTTTCTGAGCCGGTTATCGTACCGTGACAATCTCATACTGTTGCAACCCTGCTGCAGAGGATGGTTTTATGTGTGAATATGGTTATAAGGGTAAGGTAGGTGAAAGTATAAAGTTTAAGTATTAGGTTTAAAGATTTTTAACACCAGGAATTTGGACTTTCAGGCTGAAGAACTTGGATGGATAAATAAAAAACTAAGACTATTTAATGACTTTTAAGGCCTGATATTTATACAATTAAATTAAAGGACTTTTAAGCTGGGGATGCACGATAATATCGGC
This sequence comes from Epinephelus moara, assembly GCF_006386435.1. Lineage (NCBI taxonomy): Eukaryota > Metazoa > Chordata > Actinopteri > Perciformes > Serranidae > Epinephelus > Epinephelus moara. Next base: position 2,434,877 of record NC_065514.1, read on the forward strand.
CAATACTGGCTTTAAAATGAACCATCACAATCAGCCAACATGCTTTTTTTAAAAAAAATTTGCACAATGAATGAATGTTACAGACATTAAAAACCATTATATTTCATGTGTCTATCTGCTGGTGGGCCGTCACGGTAAGAGTATGCATGTGTAATACGATGTTAATTCCACTACACAAGGTGATCACTGAAATTAGGTGCGGAAATTGGATACACATATCAGCATATCAGCGCATCTCTAGTTACTGCTTATCATTAACTATTCTGCACTGTTGTTAAGTGTCCTTGAGTGTCTTGAAAGGTGCTTATAAATAAAATGTGTTATTATTATTATGTTACTTGCAAAACCTGTGGCTTTCAGAGGGTTTAATCAGTGGGAGAAGTTTCTCTACATGTTTCAGTATATCACAAATATCTGTAGAGACATCACTGGACAGGAAGGAACTAAAGCTGTCAGACAACTGTAGAGGAGTTAAAGAGAAAATATTTACCTCTGAGATGTAATAGAGTACAAGTATTGGGTTACATTAGATAGTAAAGTACAAGTATCTCGAATTTAAATACAGACCTATAGTGAATGTATCTGGTTACACTGCACCACTGGTTTTTGAAAGAGGTTTAATTAAACACGTATGAGGACATTCCTATCTGTCTGTCTGTCTGCCTGTCTGTCTGCTCTCACCTCACAACATTATTATTTTCTCCATGACATATCGCCCAGCCGGGCTCTGACGTCACGTCCCAACCCCAAAGTCTCCATGTTTTCTGTTGAGACGGTGACAGCGCGTAAAAGCAGCCGCCTCACTTCTCTCCGTGAAGGCTGCCTGCCGAGCCTCCATCTTCTAACAGATAAAAACCAAACACATTGTTCCACGACACGTTTCATCCGCCAAGTTTCTCCTCTAAGTGCTGAGTCACGCTCCGCCGGCGTCTCAAACTAACTAACTAGTTACCTCTCGTCTGTCGGACGTCATTCTCCTTTCATTTTGTCCGACCGATGAAGGCTCGGCTATTCGACATTTTCCCCCGGTCGACGCGGCTGTAGCTACACCCGCGAAGAAGAAACAAGTTATCGAGCCCTCGCGAAGCGACGTGAATTCAATAATTATAGATTTATTTTACCTTGAATAGTCTCTTGGTCATAGACATTGTGGGACCGATGGTGTCTTCTTCTCCTTCTTCCTGTTTCTTTCCGTTCCTGCTCCACTTCTTTGGGTTGAGTTGTCACTGGCTCTCACCTGAGGTCCGGAGGTGTTGGCGCCACCTGCCGGCCTGGAGGGCAAAGGTCTGACTCAGGCAGGAGGAGGAAGACTTTTTTTAATTAGGCTATTATAAGTATTTTATTTTATTTTATTTTATTTTTATTTGTTACATTTCATTCCTGTGTGAACTTCCACTCTTTTATGTTTCGATTTTATTGATTTATTTTTAACATGCCTAATGATTTTGGCTGTGAGTGGCTCTCACCTGAAGTCCTGGGTGTTAGCGCCACCTGCCGGCCTGGACGGACAGGAGGGGAAAGAATTTATTTTATTTTTTATTATTTGCTCAGAATAAAATCAAACCAATGTGACAAATGGTGGAAGAAGTACTCAGATAATTTATTTAAGTAAAATGGAAATACAAAAACAAAAAAAGGAAAAAATGCTTTGCAATTACTGTGTACTATAGATCTATAATGACTTATAATGATCTTTTTGTTCTATTTTTTCCCGAAAAGAAAGTAAACTTCCACCATTTCATATTTATATAGCCTATGTTTTCGTTACATGTGTAATGGTCTTCTTTGGGTTTCAGTTGTGAGTGGCTCTCTGTCTATATGACTTTATTTAATTTAATTTAATTTTTTTCTGTTTTATCCCTTAGTACAGGGGGTGGCCAAACTTTTTTGAATGGGGGCCAGATAAAACAACGTGAGAATGCCTAGGGGCCAACTGATTCTCGCATCAAATGGGTTTAAAAAGGAAAAACTAAATGCAACCATTTTTATCTTTTAATGAACTGTTGCTACGTGATGCCTGTCTACAAACTGTATGATAGTCCTATCATTGTGAGGCAAAGGGTAAAAATGCCAAGTGATCTTGCTCTATTAACCATTATTGTGTAAAGGGCCACATATGGTATATTTGGAAAGTCAAGCCGAGGGCCGATTAAAATTGATCTGCGGGCCACAATTGGCCCCTGGGCCAGACTTTGGACATGCCTGCCTTAGTAAACTTCCTCTATTTTATGTTTAGATTTTTTAATTCTATTTATTTATTTTTGACAAGTGTAATGATCTTCTTTTGATTTTGGTTGTGAGGGGCTCTCACCTGAAGTCCTGAGGTGTTAGCGCCACCTGCCGGCCAGGACAGACAGGAGGGGAAAGAGTTTGTTTATTTGCTCAGAATAAAATCAAACCAATGTGACTAATGGTGGAAGAAGTACTCAGATTATTTACTTGAGTAAAAGTAGAAAAAACCCCCCCAAAAAACCAAAAAAAACCCATTTGCAATTACTGTCTAATGTATACATCTATATTACTTTATCCTTTATTTAGTCTTATTTTTATGTGTTATATTTTATCCCTATGTACATTTCCACTATTTTATGTTTAGATTTTGTTTTGACCTGCGTAATGTTCCTCTTTTGATTTTGGTTGTGACTCTCACATGAAGTCCTGAGGTGTTAACGACACCTGCAGGAGGGGGAAAGAGTTTATTTATTTGCTCAGAATAAAATCAAACCAATGTGGCTAATGGTGGAAAAAGTACTCAGATTATTCATTTAAGTAAAAAGTATCCTTTGCAATTAAAGTCTATATTACTTTATTTCATTTATTTTTAATTGTTGTATTTTATCCCTATGTAAACTCTCACTATTTGTGTTTAGATTATTTTTATTATCATTATTTTACCTATTTATTTGTTTATTTAACATGCCTAATGATCTTTTGATTTTGGTTGTTAGAGACTCTGAAGTCCTCCACGTAGTGGTCTGGAGTGCCAAGGTTTGACTCAGACAGGAGGGAGGAAGAGAGAGTGTATATATATATATATATATATGTAGATATATGTATATATATATATATATCTACATATATATATATATATACATATATATATATACACACACACACACACACACACATATATATATATTAGTGAATTTTATTTTAAAATTTTAAGATGCAATGAGAGCTGAAACATATCTGAACAGAATAGAGAGAGTGGCCTCCTCCAACAATGTGTTGGGTGGAGAATGGGCCCTTATGAGTGATTGCCAACTTAAAAATTGCCTGTGTTCAAAGTGGAACTCTAATTAAATTAAAAACAGTAGCCTTGAAAAAGGCAAACCCATCTGTCATGTTTATTTTTTCTTCTTTTGTAAAACTGTCAATACAATTATATATTTATTCTATGACTTTAAATCAACTATCAAAATTGTTAAATTAATGATTTCTTAATTTCTTTGGTATTTTTTTGTTATATACAGATATGCAATGATGATTGCTGGGTAATATGTATGTTCATGTGATCCAGTGTCCAGGCTCTGATCACGTGACGAGATGATACGCACATGATTGCGTCACTGGGGCCCGTAACTACCTTACACCACTGGTAGAAGAAGTACTCAGATTATTTACATAAGTAAAAATAGTAATACAGAAACAATAAAGATATATATTAGACAGTTATTCAATCCATCTACGTCCCAACCCTCACCTATGGTCATGAGCTCTGGGTAGTGACCGAAAGAATGAGATCGTGGATACAAGCAGCTGCAATGAGTTTCCTCTGTAGGGTGTCTGGGCTCAGCCTTAGAGATAGGGGGAGGAGTCAGACATCTGGAGGGAGCTCAGAGTAGAGCTGCTGCTCCTTCATGTCGAAAGGCATCACTTGAGGTGGTTCAACATCTGATCAGGATCCTCCTGTGCGCCTCCTGTTAGAGTTGTTCTGGGCACGTCCCACTGGTAGGAGGCCCCGGGGCAGACCCAGAACACACTGGAGAGATTACATATCTCATCTGGGGTCTCATTAATAAAATAATGCCTAGGATCCATACTAAAAATGTATGCACAGACAAAAGCCAAAAAGGCATGCACCAAAAAATATTCAACAATTTGTCAACTTCCTGACTCCAAAATGTTCGTAAGCATGGATCAAAGTTTCTCCCATCAAGGCTGTTTTTGTAGATCACCACTTTTGTGTGGGAAGTGGCGTACACCTCTTTCAGGCCTCATTTTGTGCAGACGCAATGTTTATAAATGAGACCCTGGTCTGGGAACGCCTCAGGATCAAAAAATAAATATCATCACAAGTGACATTTTAGGAACCAAGCAGCCCTTCATGTGCCCGAAACTTCACATGTGGTGATACGATTAAGGTCCCGTTTATACGACAGTGATTTCAACTGAAAACGGTAAAATTGCGTTTTGGCTGATTGTTTACACGACAGCAGCGTTTTGGGTGCCTGGAAACGCGACATTTTGAAAACGGGTTCCAGAGTGCAATTTTTTTGGAAACGGCACCGTCTCCATTGTCATGTAAACTTGCAATATGCAGTTTCTCTGAAAACGGAGACTTTCGCACATGCGCATCACGCTTCCAATCCCTAGGCATGCACGAGAAAATTGACCATCACAACAACAATGGCGGACTCCCGAGCTCTGCTTGTGCTGCTCACCCTGTTTAATTTATCAACGCTTCCCCATCATAGTGTAGATTTACTGTAGCAACTCCACCTCGTCGTTCATCCAGACAAACGTTGGTGCGGTTGCCATTTTGTTTGTTTATACATTGGCTCTGTAGAAGGAAGCATGAGTGTCACACTGCCAACTACTGGCCTGGCATGTATACTGCAGCGTTTCTGGTCATTTTTGCATTATTAAAATGTTGTTGTCTAAACGCGGAACTTTTTTTCAAAACGAAAATGAGAAACGATTCTGTTTTCAGTGGATCATTTTCGTGTAAACATGGCCTACAACTTCCAAAAGGAACAGTTTCTGGTGTGCGGACCTGCGTTTATTTTTATATTTGTTTTTCTGTCCAGCACACAGTATTTTTCGCTTTTGGATGTGCATGCTTTTTATTTTTAAGTCTTCAGTTAATGCCTCGGGATCCCCCAGGATGAACTTCTGTAGTGCTTTACTCAGCCCGTTGCCCCCGCAACCCAGGCCCAGATATGCAGATGGATATCTGAGGGCATTTAGAATAAAACACAACCATTTAATGTTAAATGTCCTTTCTCTAAGCCAAATCAAAAATATAACTCCCTCCACAGTGCTTAAAAATTAATTTAAGTGCCTCTCCCATTTTCACCATCCCCTGCCCTGATAAGTAACGAACAGTCCCTAATGTAATATAGGCTAATACAGCAATGTAACATAGGATGGAATAGTATAGTTTAACAAACAGTATAGTATCCCTGTGTATTATTTAACATAATACAATAAGTGTAATAAAGTAATTATAAAGTAGTAAATTACCCCCATTTATCTGAGGTATAATCCTGAAGAACAGCAGGACTATGGCAGACAGGCTGAGCGGATCCTGCTGTGACCTCCCGACAGTCTGTTTCAAGATGGCCGCCTGAGTGGAGAATTTACACATCTCCAATAAAACTAATCCAACAGCTAGCTTCCCTCTCAACTTTACCTGCCTCCTCAGACAATGAGACGACGACCCGGGAGACATTTGCTCCTGTTTTAAAGCGGGACATGAGCACAGTCGCTGAGGACGACGTCGGAGTTATGGAATAAAACAGAGCTGGTAAGGAATTCAAAAAGAAAACCAGGTTAACCCACAGCAGGCTAGTTAGCCACATTAGCCAGCTAACGCGTTCCAATAACAACTAACAGGCTAACTTTAGCTACACCTGTTTAAATCACGGTAATTCCAGGTGACAAACAACAGGCTGTTTATTAATGGCTGGTGTTAAAGAGTCACAGACAGTCAGCCACAGACAGCTCTGTAATTAACCCTCAAGCTAAGTGTTAAGTCTGTTTGTTGTGGTGACATGTTAGTGGCTAATGATACCTGCTAACGTCAGCGGTGTCATTTGTATCTTAAGCTCAATGTTTGGGTTAGTTAGCATGTTTGCTAATCCTGTAGCTAAAGGTGGTTGGTGTTCGACATATTACAAACTAGCTGCCTTTGTTGAGGCATGTGTGTTCATGTAAAGTTGTGGAGTTAGCGTCAAGACAAACGCTCTTTCAGTGACAAGAGAAATGGCTTTAATTGTATTAATAATATAGATATAATATAGGTGTAGCTTGACACCGGTTGCTGTCGGTGTTACACGGTGTTTGTGACCGGATCCAGGATTTGAGCTGGAGAGTATCTCCACTAGATTACTAGTGGTGAAGGAAGTATTTAAGTACTAATACCTCACAAGTTCTGCATTACAAATCGTCACTTAAGTAAAAGTTTGTGAGACTGTGATATCTGCAAAATGCACTTAGGACAGGAAGGGTATTAAAGATAATGTAAAGTAATTAAAAGCTGTCAGACAAATTAAGTACAGTTAAAACAATATTTTTTGCCTCTGAGATGTAGTGGATGTTTAAAGTAGCTTAAAATGGAAGTATGTAAGTAAAATTAAAAGTGCCTTTAGTTATTACTTAAAGGGATAGTTCAGATTTTTTTTAAGTGGGGTTTCTTAGGGGCCGTACACATGCTGCGTTTCCTGTGCCCTCAAATTCATTGTTTTTAATGTAGACACATGGCAGGCGTACTTGAAGGCGAGAACCACGTAACCTGGTACCGCGCTCTTGAAAGATGGCACAGAAAAGCCACAAGGATATGTACGGCCTCTTAGACAGTATATTACATACAGTCGATGTCAGCTGACACGCCCCCAGTTCGGAAAACCAATCTGCTGCTGTGAAGAGGACACCAACAAAACATATTTTAGCCACCGAGCTCGGAGTAGAGCCGCTGCTCCTTCGCTTCGAAAGGGGTCAGTTGAGGTGGTTCAACATCTGATCAGGATCCTCCTGGGCGCCTGTTGTTAGAGGTGTTCTGGGCACGTCCCACTGGTAGGAGGCCCCGGGGCAGACCCAGAACACACTGGAGGGATTACATATCTCATCTGGTCTGGGAACACCTCAGGGTCCTCCAGGAGGAGCTGGGAAGTGTTGCAGGGGAGAGGGACGTCTGGGGTGCTTTGCTTGACTTGCTGCCTCCGCAACCTGGATCAAGATAAGCAGATGAAAATGGATGGATGAATGGAAAAAGAGTCCCACCTAAAAAAATGTATATCAGATTAAATTTATGCTGTATTTAGAATATTTTGACTGTTTTACGTTAATGTCAGATCGTGATTTCCAAAGGTAAAAGAAGCCGTGATATTGCTCTCTTCAAAGCCAGGCTCCATTGAGAAAAATGATCAGTACATTTACAAGACATTTGATAAAGTTGATTTATTGTGTTAGTCTGATTAAAACCGGACTTTTAAAATATCTGTTAACATGTCCGACGGAAATTGTACCGATTGGGAGTCAAATTCCTCCTGCATGTATACAGTCAATCAGACCCAAACTGGCCGAGGCGCTCTGAGCATGCTCCACAGTTTCCGCCCCGGGCTTTGACCCAGAAGTGCAATAGCATTAAATGTGTAAGAGAAGAAGAAGCCGGTAACAACGTGGAGAAATCTACATCCAGAGCCGTGACTTTTTGGACGGACCAAATGTACAGAGCTGTAAAGTTGTCCACCATGGTACCAGTTAGCAGCTAGCTAACCGTAGCTAACTTGTTTGTCCATTGTTTGGTCTGTGACGTCATAGGTCAACAGGAAAAAGGTCCAATACTAACAAGCTGAAAGGGGGCATATCTCCACCTATCGTAGGTAGATTTGTAGGATTCCCCTCCCGTGCTTGTATACTGGGACAAGGACAGTAGTCAAGCTGTAGCTGTAGCTCCACTTCACTGTGACTGGAAACATACTGACTCTCAAAGGGGCTACGCCACCTCATAGCACAATATGCTGATGATACTTTTGGACTTGACCATAGCACAATATGCTGATGATACTTTTGGACTTGACTTACTTGTAACAGAGTATTTTTGCAGAGTGGTATTGCTATTTTTACTGAAGTAAAAGATATGAGTATTTCTTCTACTACTGTCCATAACTTGTTATATTTAAGCCTCACAGCTTCCCGTCCCTCCTACCTGTCACCTGACCCCAGGTGAGAGCAGTGCAACATGTTTTCTGAAAGTTGAAGAAGTACTTCTAATCAATTCATGACTTCATAGTTGGTCAGATACGCAGCTGATGACTGCTGATAACTGGTAAATCCAGATTCATGGAAGTGCACACTGTGATGATTAACCCTAAGATGTGTACTTAGTAAGATTGACTTCCTCGTTCCCATCTATATTTAGCATTTACATGGTTCCCAGTGTGACACAGCAGTACAAAGAGCGTTACTGAAGGAGGAGGTAGGAAAAAAGTTGTTTGCTTCACTTAACTAACACGTAAGAAGTGTCTCACTTTAAGCAGTCTGTTGTGTCCTTTGTGTTGAGAAGTCACTACAGCCAGCTGCGTCTTTATTAACACTGTGTGGGGACGTCAGTTTAGTTCTGTGTTGAAGTCTACAGTATTTCTGTGCTCAGACATTAATCCAGAGTTGTCTGGAGAAAGTCATCAGAAGCATTTGTTGGAGTTTTAATTAAAATAATTGCAGGAAAAGAGAGTCTTCTCATCAAAATGGCGGACACTTCAAAATTAATGCCGTTTATGGCTTCATTTTTAGTAGCAGCTTCATCTAGAAGTCAAATAAACTATCACATATAATTTCTTCTTCACATCTACGACGTCAAATATGGATTTAAAGGTTCTTTTAAAGGCGACTGCTTGTTATTTTGGGAGAAGAAGGTGACTCTTTTTATCAAGCAGCTGATTTTTAGAAACTATTTGATGTTATTTTTATCCATGCTGGAGATTTGCTTCCCTAATATTTGACCCATTTTCATTCCCAGTCATATTTAACCCTTTTCTGATGTTCTATTTCAATGAAGTTTAAAAAGAGGAATGTGTCAGATTAGTATTAAGATTCTTTAAAGGCGTTAAATTGTATTTGATTCATGAACTGAAGAGCTGAACTAGCAGATAAGAGAATTTGGCCGTTCCCCTTTACCTGTGTGTCTTACTGTGGGGCATCACAGATGAACAGGGGACCCCTGTGTAGACTATTGATTGTGTGATTCAAGCTGACCAAAAGCAGACTATCACTACACATTTCTCTCACTGTGAAGCACTCGTGCAGGTATTCTGTAAATATTCCTTGTGTTGCTGCACAGAAGTTGAGATTAGGACATTTGAGACTATTGTTTTCATTTCATCAGGCGACAGAAACACAGCAATTAATATTTTGCCTCTGGCAGGAGTTAAATCCTCAGTGGTGCTGAGGCTGATCTAAAAGTAGACCGTGTGATCCTGTGCAACACGGAGAGGGAAAGTCATGACATCACCCTCAGGTGGTGCTCAAGCCTTAACTTTTGTTATTGGGAGTCCATCGAATCGTATTGTAAATTATACAGAATTAAATGAGCTAGTTGAAAAGTAATACACTTAAGTATAAACCATTTGTCACCCAGGAACAAGTCAGTTTGTTAGTTGGTGTTTTTTTATTCTTAAAGATGGAGTGCAAAACTTTTAGGGGTGTGCCATGTCATCTTATTCATGATACTACCAGTATCATGAATAAGATGATATGAAAATTCATATCGTGACACTGGCGATATTTCGACTTGTTGACATAGTGAGTGATGTCATACAGTTACCCAGGGCAACACCATCATGGCTGACAGAGAAATGATTCCTGACTCCTTGGTGGTTCCAAAAAGAGGAGCAGCTTCAGTAGTGTGGAATAAACTGTGGCGTCCTGAATGTTTTACTTCTCTTAGCACACTCAGACAGCGTCAAACAACGTCAAAATACGTCCACTAAAAGTGCATTTTTTTCACACAGATAGGCTCGGATTGTTAGTATAATTATCTGACAACATAACGGAAAGGAGAAATGAACGTGTGTGTTTACCTTTAGCTGGATTCAGACATGTTCCTCTGCCTGTTGCTGCTCCCTCTCTCTCCTCTATTTATTTGAACACGGAGTACACGGACGTACATGGACGTACATGGACGTACATGGACGTACACGGACGCAGAGCTCATTGAAACTGAAGAGCGGATGAGGAGACGTTGTTTGACGCTGTCTGAGTGCCCTATTATTTAATATAGCGCACGCTCACGGGCTGCAGGCAGGTCAGCCCTAGCTTCATACTGGAGACATGTCACATATTGAACATCCTATCACTCATTTAGACAAAAGTAGATCGGAAAATAGGGCCCAGGTTGAAAAAAACATTAGTTCCCCTTGAATATTTTTTTTACTGACTTGTCATATCCTCAAGAATATTGCTATCGCAAAAAATACCTTCAAATATCTTGATATTGTTTTAGGGCCATATCACCCAGCTCAGGAAACAAATAAACGTGTGACACAAAAGGCAGTTTATTATTATGAGTAAAAAATCTGCTTGGCTGGTGGATTTTATCATCTCCCAGTCCTCTTGGCTGGTGACTGAGGAAGTTAATTTTGGACACTGCCTGCAGGTGAACTCGGTGCATCTCCCCCACTTCCAGGTGTGTTCTCTCTTCAAGTCTTTTTTTATTAACTTAAATCCTCCCTCTGATCACAGAGTTCTTTTTTTATTCGGAGCATTCACTCCAAAAACTTGCTGTCACTGTACTCTGAGCTATTACTCCATGGTCTTCATGGTCCCGTGGTCTCTCCCTGCTTCCTGCCCTCGTACGTACTCTTATGCATCACCTCCAACGCCCCAGTGTAGGAAGGTCACCACAAACACCACAACTCTGGTCTCCTTCCAAATACAAAGAGCTTTGCCTGATCGTGATGAGCTTAGTTAGCGTGGTGTGAACTTGTTTTTCTATTCTGTGTTTATTATTATTTTCTCATCTATGCAACAAAACACCTTGTGTGTGAAAAACAAGGTGGCGATAAATCAAATTCTGATTGCAGTAATAATCACGTTGTTGATCATATGATGTAACATAACTGGTCTGTGTGAGGATAATGGTGGTGGTGCTTTTGATACAGGCTGTATGCTGCACTCACAACCACATATGGTGTGTTTTCCATGTGTGTAATGTTGTCTTATTTTGAATTAAATGTCTGATTTAGAATTACAAAGTAGATCTAAGGTACACTTGCTCTAAAGAGCGTAAACTTTGTGCGTATTCAAGTGTATCTTGCAGAGATTTAATACTGACAGGAGCTACAGAGTCGAGTCATTGTCTTGACAAAAGCAGGGGGATATAGCAATAAAGCCTCTATATTTATTTGACACTAGATACAGTATAAGCAGTCAGTGTAAGTTTGTGTATAGTTTCCATTATTTATTTTATGCCTGTTTTGATTCTAAACACATGTTATGTCTTTTACTTTCTCTATTTATCTGTATTGCTGTCCTTGTTCTGATGCATGAGCCAAATTGCCCCTCTGGGGATCAATAAAGGTTTATCTTATCTTACACAATAATACAGATTTAATGTCGTATTTCTGGGCGACACAATGCCTCCACCTGTTTGGTTATCATATCCACATAATCATTGACTGTCTATCAGAATGTTGTTGTGCATGCATTAATCCTTACAGCTGCTATAAACACAAACGGTATGCATTGATACATGTAAACAAGAATGTCACACGGGGATAACGTGAAAATAACTGACCTAGATTCTTGCTTATAAGGAGACATTTTATTACTGTACTACTTCCCAAAGACAAAGACTGAAAAAAAAACTGTATGAAAAAATGTCGTCTTTTTTTGGTATTAAAATGTGTCTTTTCTTGTCCTTTAGGAATCGGAGGGGGTTAAGGGCCCTTTGTTTTAGCCCAGCATGGACAGCTTCTTCAAGGCAGCTGTTTGTGATCTGGACAAACTGCTTGATGACTTTGAGCTCAATACTGGTAAGATACAGTTCATGATTGTTTTCATTTTATTTTAATATTTAATCTTGTTTTTGTCCATGAATCAGTTAATGGTTTGGGCTGTTAAATGTCAAAAAAGAGACAAAGAATGTTCATCATAATGTCACAGAGTCCATGTTGACATTTCCAAATCTCTGGCTTTGTCTGACTTGTAGTCTAAAGATACAATATATTAAAAATTTCCATTAATACAGACCAGTAATGAGGCTCATAGTACTAGAAACCAGTCTCGCCCAGCTCAGTGTTAGTGTGAAGGACTTTTAAAACCAGTCTCTCCTGTGATCTGGTTCCATGTCAATGATTTTGGCACACAGGTATCCTGGTAGTTTGAATAGCAAGGCCTTATAGATGATGCAGGCGTGTAGATGTCTTCTAGCACCCAGTGATGTCCAGCCAAGCTTTTTATACAGGTCACAGTGGTGAGTACGATGACTATCGGCTGTAATGAAGTGCAGGACACTATGATAGACAGCGTCAATGGGTATTAGGGTTGTGGCAGCTGCATGAGTGAACAGGATATCCCTATAGTCTATTGTGGACAGTATAGTGGATTGTATAATAGTTTTTCCGTTTTCAAAGGAACAGAAGGCCCTAATGTGGTATAGAAAAACAATTTGTATTTGTATTTTTTGAGTAAGATGCTCTATATGAGTTTTGTATGATAACTTGCTGTCTAACCAGATGTTGAGATATTAATAGTCCTGAACTGTTTCAGTGCCGTCACCATTTAAGGTGCAGATGGAATAAGGGGTGATCTGCTGATCATGGTTTTGTGAAACTAGCTAATAACCTGTTTTAAGTTTGACAGAGATGTCAGTCAGATGTTAGGGGAGGATGCTTGGGTTGCAGTGGAATCTATAGCATACAGGATGGTATCATCAGCATAAAAGTGAGCAGTACAGTGTGGGGTTGGAGAATAGATATGGTTTATGTACAGAGTGAAAAGCAGTGAACCTAAAATTGAGCCTTGGGGAACGCCTATAGTGACTATATGAGGACTGGATTTGTAACCGTCGGCAACCACACTTTGAACTCTGTCGGACGGGTAAGATTTGAACCAGTTGTAAGTAGATAAATCAAAAACCCACAGAGAGCAGCTTATCTAAAAGAATGACGCGGTCAACCATATTAAAGACCTTTCGACACATCTATAAAGAGTGAGCACAGTGTGTGCGTTAAAGCAGGCATGTATAGAAACTTCCGTATTCTAGTATTCACATTAAATTATTAACGAATATTTGATTATTTGCAAAAAAAGAAAACGAAAATTGAATGTGGGAAAAGAAGTACAATTTAAAGTTGAAATTTATGCATTTAAATAATGGCAAAGAAATGTTTTAACCGTACTATTTAATATCAGTAATATACTTTGATACTTGAATTATATTTTTTTGAGTGTATCTGAGTTTAACATGTTTTGTTCTTTATTTTTATTACAGAGGAACTCGACTGTAAATCTGTTTTCCTGAAGCCCGCTGTGTACCCCTTCTCCTCACTGGGTTTACCCTCTGAGGCGTCCACCGTCCCACCAAACCTCCCCGACCTTAACTCTCTTCATTATGGTTGTGCCACCAACTGTCCTGACCGTTCCAGCAGTCAGAACCGCAGCGCTGATGACAGGGAGGTCAAAGGTCAGCCTCTTACCGGGGTGGACCTTCTCTCCTCTGTGGATCGCAGGCCACCTAAAAGCTCAGCCCCTCCCTGCCCCGACAGAGCTCTGAAGCCGGTGTGTGACCTCGTGAACGACACCAGCTCAGCCATCCTGGTCAGGGCCAACAGCCACGATGCTTTCAGCGAGCTAGACATGGTGGAGAAGCAAATGGAGGAGGAGGAGACGCTGCTCGTGGACTTTGACAGCCCTGTGGTCACTGTGCGAGGAGAGCAGCAAGGACAGCCGAGCCAAAGCGCAGACGCAACGGAAGAGCAGGCGTCTGCAGGGAAAGACGGGCTTCTGGGTTCGGATTCCCAGGAGCAGAGCGGTGGATACTCTGCCTCGCTCAGTCTGCTGGATGTTATTCTTCCTGCTGCAGTGGAGAGGAGCTGTGAGTCCACAGATGATTCACTGGCACCAAGGATCTCTGAGTCAGCTGACAAAGACGAGAGGGACTGTGAGGAGGAGGCTTGCACAAACCAGGTAGTGGTTAACTCTTTAGACCACTGTGAACCGGAGCCCACTCTGCCTGTTGATAGCATTAAAGAGACAACAACAACCTCAGTGAGTAAAGAAGAGGAGTCACAAGAAATTTCGGATAAAGGCGAAGCTGAGTCTCTTGACGGTCCAAAGTCAGAAGCTTCAGACAGCGAAGCGATGGGCCTATCCTGCCTGCCTATAGCTGTGTCCATGTGTGGAGCTCTGGTGAACACAAAGACAGCAGAGGACGAGTCGGGACAAGCTTCAGAGCAGTGCGATGAGGCTGCAGACGTCTCTGAGAGCACTGAGGCAGACTCCCTGTCAGCCCTGGAAGCAAGGGAGGACAGATTGCATTTAGAGGAACCCGTTGACTCGTCAGTGTCCGAGCAGGCTGCAGAGGGCAGGGTGTCACCAGAGGGGCAGCATCTTGCCCTCGAACCTGCTGCTGTTGCCCCTCCTGCAGAACTCGCCTCCTGCGAACACTCAGAACCCAGCCCCGTTGATCCTCCAGAGTTTGGCTTTGAATACCTTCCTGAGAGCGACCAGGCCGAGCTCCTGGTTACAGACGAGGAGCTGGATGCATTCCTGCAGGCACACGCAGAAGCAGAGCAGGGTGGTGTCTCTTACTGCGGTGGCGGCTCGGGAGATTTTACTCAACCTGAGAGTCTCTCAGAGTCAAACGGAGATCTGGAGGGCAGGCTGGTGGAAGAGGAGCTGAGGAGCTGTGGTCGAGGTAGACGGGAGGATCTGGAGGGTCTGGCTTCTCCAGAGAGTGACAGAACAATGTGTGTGACTGTAGAGGGAAGTTCAAACCCTGGTGCTCCATCACAAGACTCCTGCAGACCTCCTTGCCAAGAAGAGCCAGAACCCTCCTCTGAGGTAAACCATTCTGTAACCAGCAACACTTTCCAGTCCCAGCACAGCAGTAGCCCTGATCAGCAGCCCTCCTATGGAGGTGCAAGACCTAAACAGCTACACTGCCAAACTGCACGATCTCCACCAGCAGGAGAGGAAGGAGAGGAGCAGGCGCAGACGCTCAGCACTGCTGAGGATGAAGAGAGTTCACCCTCAAGTCTTACAGAGGAACATTCCAACATTAGGGATTTGAGCCCTATGTACGCCACTCAGGAGCATCAGGACTACAGTGTGGGATTTGATGAACTCTCAGAGCCCCCACCTTACCCCGGGGAGTCACCCACAGATGGAGCCAGGTCGGTGAACTGGAAGAGAGAAGGAGTAGAGGAGCTGGGGAGCAGACAGCCTGCCTGGGTGCCTGACTCTGAAGCTCCCAACTGTATGAACTGCTACCAGAGGTTCACCTTCACCAAGAGACGGCACCACTGTCGAGCCTGCGGGAAGGTATGTTCAAGTTTCACTTATGTGTCGTTCTGTTGCATGAAAACACTTGGACGCTTTTGTCCAGCTGTGAATACTGGGGGTGTAACGGCCCTCAAACTAAAACCAAACATGCGATACAAATGGCCACCATCTCCATGTTGCGATTTCGTCTTCTGTGTTGCAGTTTTTCCTAGGGGTGTAACGATCCATCAATCTGGATCGATATATCGATTAAAGGTGCGGACACACCAAACCGACATCAAAGAACTAGCAGTGACGAAAGCCAACTGTTGCGTCGTCTACGTCGCCTCACGTTGCCCTGTGTCAGTTGCATTTGAACACACTACACGGACTACATCCGACGGCCAAGTAGCACGTACGTTCTGCGCCTGCGTGAGAGAGAGCGGAGTGAGAGAGTGGTACATCCTGTCAGCCGAGGGGTTTCCTATCTGTGCAGCCGAGCACCGCAGCACCTCCACGGACTATTACATCCAGACGGTCCCGGTGTTTCCTCCGCAGGCTCCACTTCACTCAGCTGCCCGATAAACCCGCTGCTTCTTCCCACTTTAACCTGAATAACAAACCAGGGCTCGGTGCTCCGGTTGGATCCAAACGGAGAGCCGGGGCTAGCTCAGAGACTAGCGGAGGCTAACTGGCTGTGCTTCCCTCCGGTCATGCTGCGGCTAACGCTCCGCTAGCCGCTCCCAGCTAGCTCCGGTTTGTTATTCAGGTTAAAGTGTGAAGAAGCAGCGGGTCTGTGGGGCAGCTGAGTGAAGTGGAGCCTGAGGAGGAAGCACCGGTTAGCCCCAGTTTCACTACAGACAGATTCACTTGCTATAGGGGCGAGGAAATAAAACCTGAACAGCCAATCAGAGTGATCTCTCTCACCGACAAGCTCCGCCGCAATCGGCCGAAAAGCCGCAGACGCCGAAGTGCCGACGGTGCGGGACACACCGCAAAAACTAGGGCAACAGGCGCTCACCAACGGCCCAACTTTGGTCGACGGCCGACCGTCGGCTTGGTGTGTCAGGGCCTTAAGTTGTTGACTAGAGATGATAGACATCTAGTTGTATTGGTGTGAGCTAGCAGCTTTTTAGAACGTTGCAGAAAAGTGCATTGCAGGTAGTCGCCTCTTTCAACTCGTCTTGTCGCGAATCTTTGGTCTGAACTGGGCTTAAAGCAGAAAATTCTACCATTTGAGAGCCTTTAAAAGGCAAATGTTTGGTATATTTGCTTGAATATGATTCAAACGATTGTCAAAATTGTTGCTTTTAGGTTGATTGACTGTCTGAATAATCATTGAACCCCAATTTGAAAGGTTCAGCAGTGTTATAGTGCAGCCATCTTTGTTGTTGTAGGCTTCATTTTATTCTCACAGCGCAGCTCGGCTGATTGAATTGAAACAGTGAATCAAGTGGAAATTGTAAACATCAGACTAATTTTGCACCGTCGCCCTGCACGAGGAACAGGACAAAAAAAAAAAAAGAGAAACGTCTCCCTGTCATGATGAATTCCTTGAGCTAAAATTTAAACCTTTTTTTTTCAATTCCAATTTTCTAAGTCGTTAAATTGTGAACAGTACCACAGTTTGTCAGTGCGCTTACAGGGAACTCTGAATGTTTCCTATATAGATTGTCCAATCAGCTTTAATTCTGTTTTTTTTTTTTTAACATTTATTTGTGCGAAGTCTAGATGCATTTTTGTTTACAACACTTAATGTCATACGTGAATGACAGTGAAAGTTGTAAGGGGTGCGTGTTTTGGAAATAGTCAAATGAAACGGATTACATCCCAGCACCAAATATAGCTCAGTGGATGCACGGACACAGAGAGCATGAGTCAGCACTTCTTTTTTCAGCCCCTCTATAGATCTCCACTGAGCCGCGTGTCCTAAAGATGGAGCTAAGTCCTTTAAAGGCGAGTGATTAAAACAGCATTAGAGAGGACTGTTGTTATTGTTCTCAGCAAGAGTGCTGCTGCTTATCCGACCAGGCAGACATGTTTAGATACACTCTGAATTGTTGTGTCTTTTTTCTTATGTATGCACGTTCCTCTGTAGCGTACGTGTTTGGTCACTCTCTCCTCTGTGGCAGGTTTACTGTGCCGGTTGCTGCAACAGGAAGTGTAAGCTGAAGTACCTGGAGAAGGAGGCTCGTGTGTGTGTCGTCTGCTTTGATACCATACACAGAGGTAAGGCCCTGCTGTGGTCTGAGCTCAAACTCACCTCCACATGTTTCTGACAGATATGTGAGCAGAGAGTAGTGTGCAGACATTCAGTATGCTAATGTGGAAGTATTTTCACCACTGTGGTGACATTGTTGCAGAAATGCAGAGTAATTAAGGAGTTTTTGTCCGTCTGATGAGTTGAACGTTATGACAAACCTCTGAAATGGGATAAAGCTGCTGTACAGGCTCCAATGATTCATGTGTGTATATGTCCTGGAGGGACGTGTAGCATTAGACAGATGACTGGTTTTGAAGGGCCTTTTGAAAAAGTGTTTTTAACACATTTGTGGCCAAAAATGATATTTAGTATGATGAGGAGAAATGTCACAACATTTGTTCTGATTGGTCGAAAGTCTTGAAATCTGGATAAACTTTGTGCATATCTAACAGTACAAGTTTGAAATTTTTAGATCACATAAAAAGGTGTAGACAAACCCAGGAATTTTGAAAATGAGGAAAATTGCAACGTTGCTGTTTAAGTGATTTCCATAAGAAATAGATTATTGTTTATGCTGCAAATGACTGTTTATCTTTGATATTTAACTTGTTATGACTTCACAGATATCAGTTCTTGATTGTGCTCCTTATAGTTTCTGAGATACAGTCATGTTCTACTGTTAATGCCTCTGTTGCTGACGTGGAGGCAGCCATGAGACATTCACCTGGACTCAACATCTAAAATCTAGACAGCGTGGTCCTGTGCAGCATGGAGAGGGAAGGTCATGACATCAAGCCTCAACTTTGTATGCCTCCATGCCAGAGGCATCATGTTTTCGGGTTGTTCATTCATCCCATGCTTGTCTTGATATCTCAAGAACGCCTCAAGGGAATTTCTTGAAATTTGGCACAAACGTCCAGTTGGACTCAACAATTAAATGCTTAGTTTTTGGTGGTCATAGGTCAAAGGCCAAGGTCACTATGACCCTGTCGGTCTCATTTTTGTGAACGTGATATCTCAAGAACGCCCTGAAGGGATTTCTTCAAATTTAGCACAAATGTCTGTATCTCAAGAATTCATATGCTGATTGTGACACAATTTCACACAAATGTCTAACAGGATAAAATAATGAAGGTCAAAAGGTCAAAGGTCAGCTTGACTGTGACATCATCATGTTTTAACGTCATATCTCAGGAACAGAAGGGGAGACATTTGGTCAGATACTGAATTGGTGACTCTAATCTTGAAACTGTGCTGATTGTATAGATCTTCTGTGTGTGAAGCATCCATGTTTTCACTGACATGGATGGAGACTGTCAGAGACACTGGTCTGGTGGGCGGAGGTGTACAATTGCAGGGCGGCAATTCTAGTTTTCACGACTCCAACAAAAACATTGTTGCTAATGATGAACTCTGGATAGGGATTTACTTTTGTACGAGTCTATACTTGTATTTTTAGGAAGATCCTCCATCGTATGTGATGTTGATAAGTTTTTCTACAACCCTCTGAGCAGTGGACGATACGTCACGTCCGATGAGCTGCAAACAGACGACAGCTTGACAGTTGATTGACAGCTGTCAGAAGTCCCAGTGACGGATGACAGTGCCAGTTGAACAGTAATACCAGGAATATTAATTGATTTAGTGAACAAAATAATCGTAAAAATTACAAACAACAAAAGGATATAACTATAAAAATAACACTGCAGATGTAATTTCACTGTCACAAATATGATATGTTAGAATCTACAAGTTAAACTACATGTATTGCAAAGTAACAGCAGCAGAGCTCTCCGGGTTGATCTCCTTCTCTGGCGTATTCGGTGAGTGGCGTTTGTTTTATCTCCAAGGTAACGGATATAAAAGCAAGAGCGTCAAAGTTCAGGGCGTGTTGTTATGAGACAGCAGCATATCCCAATTGTGTGCATGCTGCATGCAACAGTATGTACTCTATAAGGGCAGCTGCAGCACCTAGTAAAAGTAAAAAGAAAAAGTACGTGATTCAGAACACACCCATTGACAGGGCTAACTGTTAGCATCACACAGCTAACGTTCCCTAATGGTTATTAACGGGTTTAAAGAAAGTTGAGATGTCACCTCGGGATGTTCCTGATAACTAATTTCCCTGTTGACTAAGTGAAAATTTTAATTAACGCTCATCGACTAGTCTAAAAAAATTAAATCACTCATTTTATGTTGAATGTGCTTCAGCCTTCATTTTGTGTCCCGGCACGATGCGTTCAGGCTCAACATATTCTGTTAACTTCCTGAAGCCTTAACCTTCAACAAAGTTAAGTGGAAGCATATCTTGCGAGGTCATTGTTGTGATGAGCTGCGTTATCTTCACAGCGTCTCTGGGTGAACGATGTCAATTTGGTCTGAGTGTGGCGAGCACCGCTAGCAGCAGCAGCAGCCGTCGTTCTGTCCAGGTTAACATCCGAATGCTTGAGTTGAATGTGGTTGTGCGTTGCTCCAGTCGAGTGATTATATGCCAGTTTATTTTCTGACACAGCCTACATGCTTTTCATTTTCTAGATCAAAGTGCTGCCAAACCGTGCTGGTTTATGAGAGGACATCTCTCCAATTTAAAACTCCAGTCTACCTGAGCATTACCGCGGGGAGGGGGACTGCTGTCTGACCGCTCTGTAGCACCCACTAGTGGCGGGTGGCTGCATGACAGTTAAGCAGCCTTGTACATAAATAAAATAGTAATTGGTTTAACCGACTAATATTTTCGGTGCCGACTAGCGAGGGATGTGTAATCGTTTAGACGACTAATCGTTAGCTCATGCTAGAGGCAGCAGGAGGAGAGTGGCTCATGGAGACGATCCTGATCGACACCAATTCAATGTTGACGCCCCCCACACCCCCGCCATTATGAACAGATGTGCAATTTTTGTTGCAAAAAATGTCTGTAAACATCGCAGCGTACATCGCAATTATTTTAGAAAAGCTGCTGTGAACTTATTTTTGCATTTCAGGCCACAACAGTCCCAATAACAGCTCCTGAAATCACTGCAGGGACTGATTCAGTTTGATTTGCTGCCCTCACCTGGCCAAAAACATCATTTAATGCAGCTTTAATATTTTTTAACTGTCTATAGACGCCCTGCCTCTGTATAGGGCTCATATATTGGCTTGTGAAACTTGTTTTTGGGCTGGTGAATGGAGCAAATCTACCAGACACTTGCATATTTAAGCAGCATTTGGCTGGTGGTTGGTGCTAATTTTGTGCCCTGGGTAGAACTGGTCTTTTCATCCTCTCACAGGAACAGACTAAACCTACGAGTCATCTTTAAATAGACTAAACGAGTTGTCATTAAAACTTAATAACATCACAGTAATGTTTTCATTATGCAGCTGATGAATATTTAAGGCACGAAACACTAAAAACGTCCTGTACAGAGCGGCTCGGGGGGCTCGCTTTCATGTCTGAACAAATATTAAATATTCAAACATACATATATAGAATTGCGTCTTTTCATGAACATAAACAGCACGTTGGTGTAAAAAAGAAAAGATCTGAAATCAGCGTCTGTGCTTCACTCGTCTGTGTTTGAGAGAGGCACCTTTTTATAGTTAAAGACTGCAGCATGGACATGGAGGAGAGATGGGGAGGGGGAAGATGGATGGAGAGGGGAGGAGAGTTATAGCAGGACACTGGCATTTGTCCTTGATTGTGTGTGCATGTGTGTGTGTGTGTGCTACGGGACCCGCCTAACGCAGCGGACATGTGACGCTCGCACACGGCGTCTAAATTAAGAAGAAAGAGGTGATCCACTTTTT
Organism: Epinephelus moara; assembly: GCF_006386435.1. NCBI lineage: Eukaryota > Metazoa > Chordata > Actinopteri > Perciformes > Serranidae > Epinephelus > Epinephelus moara. Next base: position 2,456,292 of record NC_065514.1, read on the forward strand.
GTAGCTGCTGGTGGATGCTCGAGCGCTGTGACGTGATCCCTCTCTCCTCTCCGTCATCTCTCCCTCCTCCTTTTGCTCTCCATCTCTCACAACAGTGTGGTGAGCTGCATGTGAAGCTTACCGCACACACGCACACCTCAGCCGAAAGCTAACGGGGCTGACATGGCTAACGGCACACGTAGACTCCCGGAGATAAGCGAGGAGCTGCTTCAGGGGAGCTGTGATGGGAGTGTCGAAAGTCAGACTGAGGAATAGACTCGCAGTGATTTGGACGGGTTGAGTTGTAGCAGAGGGGATGATGAGGGTGAGGATGAGGATGAGGATGAGGTAAGCTGAATCTTAAAAAGTAGTCATTGTTTACTGCTTCTGTGTCCTGTTGGATTGTTGTGGTGTTAATAATCTGCGTTGAGGAATATTTGACCCAGTGTGAATATGTTGTGGTGATCTGACCACAGGAGGACACATCGCTGCTCAGACCTGTTTGTGTCATGCATCCCCAGCTGACCACTTGTTTTCAGATTTCATTGCTGCCTACGTCACTTACGCTAGAAGGTCAAAGGGCCCTGCGCACGGTTACAGCGTTCACACATTCATCAGCCACATTAGCGGTTGTGTCGGTACAGCTGGAGATATCGCTGTCAGCAGAATCCAGCACGTCTTCTTCCATTCGTCACAACGATGGACGTCACACTTCGTCCAACTTGTTGTGAAATGGACAAGTTATAGAGTAGGGATGCACCGATTTAAATTCTGGGCTGATACTGATACTTCAATACCTTTGAGCGAGAACCTGCAATCCTGCAAATGTATGAAACAACCTTTAGAATATAATCTTCTTTCACATGAAAACATCTTTTAAAAATTGCTTTTTACTAAATATCAGGGTCCTTAAAATATCTTAGATTCAATTTTTTAAAAACGTAAAAGTAATTAAAAAGTCTTAAAGTTGAATTTGTGAGGTCTTAACTACCACAAACATTTCATGTCATTTCATTTATATATCTCTTAATTTCTTTTTGTGTAAATGAGTGAAGCTTTTTTGATTTAAACATCCACATTTCCAGTGCTACAAATCTTTAAAAATGTACTTTATACTTGCACATAACACTTACCTCTGCACAAGACCACATCTGTACTACTTACCTGTGATGCTTAGATAATTAAAATATGATTTGTCCAAAAATCTGTCCTAAATTTGGTGTCTTAAGCAGGTCTTAAAAGCATTAAATTTAACTGTCTGATGCCTGTAGACACCCTGTATATACTGTGTCATAATTCCCTTTCTAATATCTGTTATAGATTGCTGTGAAAACATCAGCATATACCACCGATTTGTTTCGTTCTGCCATTATTGAAGTGTCACCGTCGTCTCCTACGATCACATCTCGCCAGAACTACGCTACGCTGCCTCCAAGATGGTACTGCTGTGTTTTGGCCGTAAGCTTTTAGAAAACGTGTGCAGAGGACGGACAGAAGGCTGCGTCCATCTCCATTTAACATTCGTTCTTTTTTTTTCTGTAGCCACTTATCATGTTAGGGGTCATGGGGGCTGGAGCCTATCCCAGCTGACACTGGATGAGAGGCAGGGTTCACCCTGGACAGGTCACCAGACTATCACAGGGCTGACACATAGAGACAGACAACCATTCACACTCACATTCACACCTACGGACAATTTAGAGTCACCAATTAACCTGCATGTCTTTGGACTGTGGGAGGAAGCTGGAGCACCTGGAGGAAACCCACGCTGACACAGGGAGAACATGTCAGAGCACCTGGAGGAAACCCACGCTGACACAGGGAGAACATCAGGCATCCTGGGGAAGATTTCATGTTTTCTGTCGTCCCTGAGATGTTGGGACACCGTTAGTCTGGGCTCTGCTTTTTAGCCTGCGCAAAACTGTCTCTCTTCTGTCTCTGCCCGTCGTGTCTGCTCGTCTAACAGTGATAATAAGACTGTTACTAAAATAGAGAAAAGTAAATAGACTAGACGCTGAAACTGTTGCAGCAGATTGGCGCTGCAGCGATAAAAGAGCCGACGGACCATTCGCAGAGCTCCATGGTTGGCTTCTTGGCTTTGGGACACTTCCAAATCCTGTCTGAAGTTGAACCAATGGCTCTGCAGCGCTCTGTTGCCGACCTCAGAGCTTTGGGGCGCTTCATGGCACTTCGCCTCTTGCCGAAACCCGGCGTTCTCATCCAGATGTGCTTTCAGGTGCTGAAATTTGGCAAATTAAATGTGAATCAATACTCAGTAGTGCCGATGGAGATCGTCTGGCCCGTTTAAAGTACCAAGTTCAGTACCCAACCAAGTAATTACCCAAAGCCTTGGATGACTGTTTTTGTGCCTTGTCATCATTTCTTTGCAGAACAAGGTGAAACAACTTGTAGTGATGCTGTGTAACTGAAGAGAGTCCATCCCACTGTAATGTCTTTGCGGTGTGTGTCCTCTCAATGTGGCTGAGTTCCTGTGCTTTTGTAAGCCACACTGTTCTTGTTGTCAGTACACAACAGATCAATAAAGATCTATGATGCTTAATCAATATAATGTAGACGAGTGCTGCATCAGCATTTTGTGAGAGAGTCCAACCGGAGAGGCATTTAGAAAGCCTCTCAGTCACCGCCTGGAAGCTTTCCTGGAAGCAACAACTCATGTCCGTGCTGTTTGCACTAACCTTCATTCATCTGCACCACAGGATGTGCTGTAGGGGAGCAGAGCTGTCAGTCAAAGGTTAAATGTGTCTGATTTTGGTAGTTTCCGAATCCTTTGTATTGAAAACAATGAAACGTAGCTTCAGGATTGTGCTGCAGTATCACACTGTGCGACACACAAGCAGCTTCAAGGCAGAAATTAGTCATAACAGTGATCAGAAATCACAGTCAGTGCCTCGTGGTCATTGCAACATGGCTGTGAGACTGTTTTTGTGTCCAGTGTGTGTCTGAGCGAGCACAGTCGTACTTCATGCTCCAGTTCTGCTTGTGAATGATCTGATCTGATATCTGATCACTCATCAGCTGCTTCAGGTTCGTCTTCAGAGCTGCTTTTATCAGAAATATCCAATATTAGAAAGAAAGCTAATAAAAAAGTTCTACATCTTGTGTTGACGTTCATTCAAATGGACACAGAGTGAGTCCAAACATGAAAACACAACAGTACCTGCATACTGTGGAGCGATATGACACTGTTACTGTCCATACCTCAGGTGTTTATAGTTGTTTTAACAGAAAAACATTCGCAACTCCGCCAGGACACCGACGTCCCCGCTCCCCTCCTCCTCTGTTAAATGGTATCTCCCAGGCGCGCTACGTCATCAAACCATGTGATGTTTGGTATTGCCGGATTCAGGAAGCTCTCGACTTTTCAGAAATAACATCGTTTTTCTTTTATTTGTTATGTATTTCGCACCAGAGCAGCCTAAACACACAAAGTCCAAAATCGCAATGAGTGGTGACAAGTCATGTCATGCCGTTTTTCGACGGGAAAAGTTACAGGATTACTCGCGATCTTATGTGGAGCTGTTAGCGGGGACTTAGCTG
>NC_065514.1:2459970-2466887 GCF_006386435.1 Epinephelus moara
CTGTCTCTGTATCACCTAGAGTGTTTCTGACACTTTCACAAGAAACTTCAGGGAGTTTTCTTTCTGGCAAGACCTCATGCATGCATGTAGTCAGAGCGGTTCAGAAGCTACAGTCATTTTAATTTGGGTATGTCATTTTAGGCGTTTTCGCTACAAAATGAGGGTGGAGTGCAAGAGGTTAATAGTTTGACACCAGTGAAGTGTGAAATAGTTTGACGGGGAAAATGAACTTGTGAACTGAATATAATGAAGGAACTAAACAACAATATGGCTGTCATAAAAACAGATCTCAAGTATGACAACTACTACTATACTGCATTTATTGCACCCTCAAGTTAACTGTTGTACAGCAAAGAACAGCTGAGGCTGATGGGAATGTCATTAGTGTTTCAGAAATTTGACCAAAAACTAAAGTATTGGACACATTAACATGTTGAAGTGATGATGGCGTGAGATGAAAAATAAACAGATCACAATTCATCCTGACAGGAAGATGAACGTCTGTAACGAATCCCATGTGAATGCACCCTGTTACTGTGGAGACATTTCACTCAAATCAACAAATAAATAAACCTTCTGATGACACTGGAGGTTAAATCAGAGGATCTGCAAAGTCATCATCAGGGGATTGTAAAAGTCTGCATTAAAACTCACAATAATCCATCTGTTAGTTGTTGAGATGTTTCAGTCTGGACTCATCCACAGACTCTAAGCTAAAATTAACCCACCTCCATGACACGTTTCTCCTTGCAGCCCAGGCCCTGGAGCGGATGATGAGTCCTTCGGGTCCCAGTCCCAACCCCAACGTCCCGTCTGAGTACTGCAGCACCATCCCCCCTCTGCAGCAGGCTCGAGCCGCCGGCACCCTTAACTCTCCTCCGCCGACCGTCATGGTGCCTGTGTCCGTTCTCAAACACCCAAACAACGACAGTATGACTGCTCTTAAATACTGAACACGCTCTGTACGTTCACTGTCAGTGTTGTTTTCCTGAGCCGTACCCTTGAAGAGACTTCTGTGTGTTATCAGGTTGTCCTCGTGAACAGAAGCGCGTGTGGTTCGCTGATGGCATCCTGCCCAACGGAGAGGTGGCAGACACAACCAAGCTGTCGGTGACGAGCCGGCGGAGCTCCCAGGAGTTCAGCGCCGTCTCTCCGGACCAAACAGTAAGACACAGAAACATCATCCACGCAGCAGAGCAGCAGAGATTCTTTTATCAGGACTTTTTCACATTGTCTTGTTGCTCTCACTGTCTCTTGAACTGGTTACCATGTTTTGAGAAAGTTGAGTTCTTCCCCAGGTGGTTAACAGACTATTTTTTGCCTCACAGTTAGATTATAAATAATAAAACATGAAGATTAAAAATAACTGAATCCTCTAAAGTTGAAAGCTCCCAGAGTGACCGACTCTCTCCTCTCAGCCTGGCTCTGCAGGGTCAGAGGTTGGAGTCGGTGGCTCCTCCGCTCCTGAAGCTTCAGGGGCTGTGGAGGTGGTTCGACCTCCGCTGTCTGGACCCTGGGACTACGCCCTGCTCTCTGGGATCGGTACTTCAGTGAAGAGGGTTCCCAGTCTGCTGCCAGACAACGAGGATGAGCTCCCACCACTGCTCATCATCACTGGAGAGGATGAAGCTGGAGGTGTGTGTTTTATTTCAGTATCCTTGTATGTTTTCTGTGGCTCCTTTCAGACATGTAACTCTTTACTGAGTGCTTTGGCAGTTTTGAGGGGGATTTAAACTTGTGTGGCAGACTCTACGCTGTTGTGAGCATTTATTCTTGTGCGGTGGTGTGTCTGTGGCACTCTGCAGTTACACCTCCAAAACACTAGTCGGCGGTGTAGTGCTGTAAAGTTCAGTTGATTCAAAACACACATTAAACACACATTAAACATGGCTTAATAGAGACAATTTCAAACACAAGTACACAAATCAGCTTCACTATAACTCGCAGCATTCACAGACAAACACTTGTCTTTATCTGGACACATTTTCCCCACAAATACAACATGCTAACGTTATTAGCACAAGCCTATGGCATTTTACATTGTATAAATTAGATAACAAGCAAATTCGCGATTTATTGATCTCGTATTGTGCCTAACTGTCGTGCATCAAAATTTAGCGGGTATGGAATAAATCTGCAGATGCTCTGGTTCAAAATGATTCCAAACGTTTCAATGGATGTCAGTTTTTAAGCCACAACGAAGGACAAAATGTTTCCTGCAACAGACAGTAAAGCTTGTTGTTTTTAGCCGGGCCAATTTCCAGAAAACCTGTGGCCCCTACTGGTCGATTAAGAGGAGTGAGGAGTCAGCAGTGACATGAAACAGTCAGTAAAACAGGTTTTTCAACAACTATGAATCACCACAACAAGAGGTCCTTGAGGTTCAGCAGTTGTAATTTTGACAGCTATTTTAGATTTAGTCTGAGTCTTGAGACGACAGTGTTTATCAGTTCAAGTCACACTTCAGTCATTTTTATCCTTCATAGTTTTAGTCAATAAAAAATCAAAAGATTTGAGTCTTTTAGTCACTTTAAACTAATCCAGTGAGTCTGATTCATGGATCATAAATCAGACTCAAGGTGACAGGTTGTATAAAATAATGTGTGTGTCATGTCTCCAGCAGTGTGTGACAGGTTTAAGGGCTGATTTACGAGCACACACTTACTGATCGTCATCTGAAAAGCTCAACATCTCTCTATTTATGCTCTCAACAAATAACTAATGTGAGCCAACTAGGATTTGTCCCCAGGTTCATTGTAAACTCTGACTTATCCATGTGACTGTTAAGAAGCAGAAACATAACTTGTTTCTTCATGTGCAACATGTTAGTCTGGAGGTTTAAACTGGTGTCCTCTCACAGAGTTGGTGATTCAAACTAAACTTTCATCTGAGTTCAGACTGTTTACTTACAGCACAGCTACACTCACAGATAACTGAGCCTCCTACCTGCCTGTCAAACACCATCAACCCACAAACCTTCTCCAGTCCGGACTGAGTGGAGTCCTGCGGGGTGAAGCTGTGAAGTCTGCGAGCGGAGCTAGCTGCTAACTGCTAACAGCCACCACTGCAACTAACAAACTCCACAAATCCATTCAGCAGCTCCACCATCCACAGTCAGACACACACGGCTGATTATTTACTGCTGAATTACAGCTCACAACTCGCACCAACCCAAACATCCTGGTGCAGACTATTTACTGGAGTTTACCAGCCTGTCGCTCATCAGGCATTTAAAGATAATTACAAGCACGGCTTCAGTTTTTCACTTTCAATATCGGATAGTCCACCACTGACATTTTCGTTCCATCTCATCTCGTCAGCGAAAATGAAGCACAGATTTCATCTTAGTTTTTTTATCATCAAGATCTGTTTTTAGCTCGTCATCGTCTCATTTTTGTCATGGAAAAAAGGTCATTGATGAAAAATCTTCACCATAGTTTTTGTCAACGAAATAAGCACTGGCATACAGTCAAAAAAGTGCACACAAAATATTAGGCTGATTGGTCCAGTAGTTTGAGATTAGCAGTGAACAGTCAGATACAAACTTTCACAGACACCTCCAAAGCTTTGATTCCCTCCAGGTTTACGCCTGGTCAAGATAAAAATGTAAGAGACTCACCAGAGTGTGGGCGATACAAGTGTCCCTCACACTCACAGTGGTCATTTTATTAAAATGTCAATTGCAAAATAAGTTTTAACATCTGTCTCTGATGCAGCCTGTGAGAGAACTGAAAACATTTGTCTACTTAAAAGTTTACTTTTCAACTCACCACTGTTTCCCAGCAGTGACCGCACCCTCTCATCCAACAGGTGCCAAATATCGCACAGAAATGTGCTGTCTGACTGACAAAAATCTGTCACTGAATCTCAAGCATGTGGCTTTAAATGTGCTCTGCTGTTTTTTATTAATTCCAGATGTGTTGGTTGAGGAAAGTCCCGCCCCGTGTCAGATCCTGCACTTATTAGAGGAGGGAGGACCCCGACCACTGACATTTGTTCTCAACGCCAACCTGCTGATCAACGTCAAACTGGTCACATGTGAGCAGAAAATATCTCAAATCACTTTCGATTTTATATGACAAATAAACTGGCTGTCAGCACACATCACATACAGCCTGATCCTGGATGTGTTCCCGTGCTCCCTCACAGATCGAGTCCCTGTTAACGCTCTGTTTTTGTTTCCTCCGTCAGACTCTGGTCGGCAGTGTTGGTGTTTCGGCTCTAACGGGCTGCAGGCTCTGGGCCAGAGAGAGCTGGTGTTCTTGTTGGAGTGTTTGCCAGAAGAAAAAACTCTCCCCAAAGACCTCTTCACGCTCTATCTCAACATTTACCAAGAAGCCCAGAGAGGTAGATACAGCACATTCAGGCTGTTTGTCTGCCTTCTTTAAAACAGAGACTACAGAGTCGTGATCTTCTGTTACAGGGAAGTTCCTGGAGGAGCTGGATAACGTGACGTTCACCAACAGTTTTCTGGGCAGTAAGGACCACGCTGGGATGCTCTTCTTCTCTCCCACCTGTCAGCCTCTAGATGGCCTCACTCTCCCCCCTCAGCCTTTCCTGTTCGGCCTGCTCGTCCAGAAGCTGGAGGTGCCCTGGGCCAAAGTCTTTCCTCTCAGGCTGCTTCTGCGGCTTGGAGCCGAGTACAGCGGTGAGTGGGCTCTGGACGGTTGTGCTTGGTTTCAAATGTTTTTTATTGTAAACCATCATTTTCAAGGATAACAAAACATGGTATTGCCATACTTCTTTTCTATTTAAACAAAAATAATGTGAGACATAAGAAGACTCTTCAAAAAAAAAAAGATAAATAAATACAATAAATAAATAAATAGATGAATAAATAAGTAAGGGAAAACAGCAATTATTATATACAATGATAAATCAATTAATTTAAAAAAAAACCCCAAATTGTTTATTTTTTACTGTGTAAATAGATACATTTAAAGAAACAGAAATAAATAAATAAATACATGAAAAAATAAATACATAAATATATAAGGAAAAACAATTATAAATTAATTCTTTAAAAAAAATAACATAAATTATTTCTGATTTTTTTAATGTGATCATCATTTTACAAAATGTCAAAAACACACAGAAAGAACACACTTGAAAAATAAAAGATATTGAATAAAAAAATAATTAAATACATTTCAATAAAAAGAAAAAATAATACATAAAATACATCACTAAGTAAATAAAGGAAAACAATTATTATAATGAATAAATTAATTTTTTTTTTAAATTAATAATAATTCTTTAATAAATTGTGATTTTTTTTTTTTGTAGACCAAATGATCAATTGAAATAATGAAAATAAATTTTAGTTGCAGCTCTAAAGTTTATTTTATTCAAAATTATTTGAGGAGAAACGTTATCCCTAAATAAAACATTAAATATTATTATCATATTTTATTTTGCTCCTTTAAACAAACCATGCACATTATGTTCCCACCAAGATAACTATAATTTTAAATAAAGCTGATTAATTATAGTGTCACTGCTCAGTAATGTTACAGTTTTGTGTGTCGATAACAAACTGAATATTCTTTTCTTTTCCAGTGTATCCCACAACGTTGACAAGTGTCCGTTTTCGGGACTCTGTGTATCGAGAGACGGGACACACCATCATGAATTTACTGGCTGTAAGTATTAAAACACATACGGATGTCTTTGTTGTTGTCTGTCTTTTAAAGTATCGTCAGAGGTAAAGCTGTGTACTTCACTCCTTACTCCCACTGAAACCATGTTTTTAACTGCTTGTAATTAAGTAGCTGCAGAGCTCCTGTCTGCTGTTAATCATTCCCTACAAGTCCCAAATGGCACTGAAGACGAAGCCTAGTTAAAAGAGAGGAAACTGAGAATATCATCACGGTTTAATTGCAAACAGTTTGATATTTTTAAGCTCTGCTACCACAGCTTTCAGACAGACCTAGTTAGGATGGTGCAGTTTGACGCAGGTGATCACAGGATTCTTCTGAAGAGATAAATGTGTGTTTCTTTTTTTCTTTTTCTCTCTTAGTGATTTTATTTTGACTTGAAAATCTGTGCACCAAAATGAGTGAAATTCTAAGGGTACCAATAGCAGATGTACATTGTTGGCCTTTGCAGACATGATTCAGAGTTCAGTAAACGGTTTCATCCACAGGACCTGAGGAACTACCAGTACAGCCTGTCAGTGGTGGAGGGCCTGAGGATCCACATGGAGATGGGCCACAGCTACATCGACATCCCCAAAATTAGCTTCAACGAGGTACGAGAGCTGGGAAGGAATAATTTGACATCTAGTGAGATAAACTCCTTCGCTTTCCTGCCAAGAGTTAGAGAGGAAAATTGATTTTGCTCTCATGTCTTCACATTTCCTTCACAGACACGAGGGTGGTATCAATCCTCTCACCTAACAAGAAAACAAATCTGTGTTCCCCCAAATCTCAAACTACCACTTACAGCTACACGTCCTTAAAGGCATCTGTATTGACTTTGTGATAACATTAATCGTGGAAGTTTATCTCATGTCACACTGAGTGAGACGGGTCGAATCAAGTCTTGGTTGCAGTCAGTGTCAGGCTGTACGATGCTGTGATGAATAGAGCTTCAGGTCCCTTTTATACGACAACGAAACAGTAAACTTAAGTTGCGTTTTGGCTGATCGTTTACACGACAGTGGCGTTTTGGGTGCCTGAAAACGCAACGATTCGAAAATGGGTTCCAGAGTGCAACTTTTTGGAAACGGCAGCGTCTCCGTTGTCATGTAAACTTGCAATACGCAGTTCCTCTGAAAATGGAGACTTTTCGCACATGCGCATTACAGTTCCAGTCACTAGGCATGCCGACCGTCACAACAACAATGCCGAGCTCTGTTTGTGCTGCTCACCCTGTTGATTTGAAGTGAAGTGTAGATCTGTTACTGTAGCAACTCC
>NC_065514.1:2467710-2501602 GCF_006386435.1 Epinephelus moara
GTCATACTGAAGCCAGGATAAATCACACACAAGACTTAAAATGCTATTTTTGTGGAGGCTTTATTGTCTTCACAATTTATTGTTTCTTATCTGTGAAATTAAAGTAAATCAAAGCTTTGTTTCCACTGAGGGAAATGGTTTCAGCTTACAGAGACAGACAGGAGGTCTGCGTCACTGTGACGTGGAGTTACATTTCTGGGGAGGTGCATGTTATGCTATTGCGGAGGTTACGTCGACACAGATACTGCAGAAGTATAAACGCCACTTACGCCTTAAATGTCCTCAAATCCTAGAAACATCCCTTCGTACATATGCAGGGCTGCCGACTGGCCCCTGACCTCCTGTCACAGCAGGAAAATGACACGTTAATGCAGCAGGAATATTAATCCAAAAACATCAGGTAGAAGGAAAACACTGACAGCATGGAAGACTTCACTTCACTATACATACTTTTACTTAGATAAAGGATCTAAATACTTTTTCCACCGCTGCCGGAGACCAAGTTTCTCTCACGGGTGTCAGCTTTCCTCAGTTGAGCTCTGCAGAACTGTGAACATGTTTTCTGTGTCGTGCAGATGCAGAAGGTGGTGAATGCGTCCAACGAGCACGTCATCAGCATCGGGGCGAGGTTAAGCTTGGAGGCCGACTCTCACCTGGTGTGTTTCCAGAACGAGGAGGGAAACTATCAGACGCAGGCCAACAGCAAGCCTGGGAAGACCCGCACAGGTGAGGGCCATCAGTAATCCTGGTTATTGTGTCTTGGTTCTGTTTTATATGGTCGGTTAACCCTGTGGTGTTCTGTTCCAGTGACTGGGGCCAGTTTTGTGGTGTTTAACGGAGCCCTGAAAGCCTCCTCAGGCTACATCGCCAAGTCCAGCATCGTTGAAGGTAAAGTTACGTCTGTGTTGACTCTTATTGTACAGTGTTTGACTTTTTTCGCACCGACCCTCACTGGAGTTTCTGTTCTGTGTGTGTCAGATGGGTTGATGGTGCAAATCCCTCCAGAGACCATGGAGTCTCTGCGCACCGCCCTGAGGGAGCAGACGGACTTCCACATACCCTGTGGCAGGAACGATGGAGGGGAGCTCCGAGAAAACGTCACTGTCCGCTGGGTCGACTGGAGTTCACCTGTCAACACGGGGTAACGGCACACATTCACACATCTGTGTACACACTCTTGTGCAATCTGCACTCTACACACGCTGGTCATGCATGGGGCAACTCTTTGTGCCGCAGTGTGTAGCAGTGAAATGTTTTTGCTCCTGTTACCTTTTGTTTTCTTGAGTTCACACAGCCAGGAGGAGTTTGGTGCAAGTTTGGTTCAGTGGGGATGACCGATTTATCAGTTTGGCTGTTTAATTAGCGCCGACAGGACACTTTGCAAACTGTTGCTATGCCCGCACAGCCTCCACCAGTCACACAGGGACTTAGATCCTCGCCAGAGCTGGAGGTTTGTGTTAGAATGAAGAAAAAGGAGCTTGATCAGTGGGTCCAGCCCCGGAGACCTTATTATATCAGCCTCTAAAAATCCAGTATCAGCCGACCTTAACTACACACTGTGTACTCAGTGTGTGGCTGCATGAACCAGACCGTGACCCCCGACCCTGATGCCTCGGCATGATTACACAAACAGTTACAGGCCGAGTAGCCACAGAGGCACGTTTGATCCAACGTCCTCTGAACATAGTTTCTGAAACACTTTTTCCTGTCGTCTATTGAAAGACAAGTTCAGATCGTCTTTAAAGAGTCAGGTGTCCACACTGTAAACTGGAACTGCTCCCGAGACTTCTTTATAACAAGCGTCTGATGGAAGAGACGGTGAACAAAATCCACAGACCTCGTTCTGAGTAAAATACATGCCACAGTTTGTTTGAAGCTGATATGAGAGAGTCGAGGGAAGTGTATCGTCTAAAGTTAGTCGGTTTCCTGAGACAGAGAGTTTCTGTGCTGAGCTGCGGTGTGGGAGAAACACAAGATGGAGCTTTATATTAAAAACTGAACACATCTGTTAGAGTTCAAATTAAAAAAAAAAATACTAGAGATGTGTCTTCAAATACCAGGTCCAGTTATTGTTCACAAAATGTATATGAGTGAATGTGTAGGTCGGGACATGTGCCTTGTCAATAACTAATAACTGTAAATATTGAACCATGGTCGATTTTTTTAAGACAAACATAAAACATCTGAAGGGACTGAATGGACTTTGGCCATACGTGCTCACTGTTTTGTGACTCAAACACATTTTGGGCATTTTTTGTTTGTGTGAATGAGTCTCAGGTCACTATATTTTTACACCTCCAGGCCAGAGACAGCTGAGGCAGGAGGCATTATGTTTCCAGGTCGTCCGTCCAGCTGTCCCATGCTCGTGAACGTGATATCTCAAGAACAACTCAGTGGAAATTCTTTAAATGTGGTACCAATGTCCACTTGGACTTAACGATAAAGTGAACCTATTTTGGTGGTCAAGGGTCAAAGGTCAAGGTCGCTGTGACATTGCATCTGTCTCATTTTTGTGAAGGCAATATCTCAAGAACAGTTTGAGGATGTTTTTGTAAATTTGGCACAAACGTTCACTCAGACTGAAGAATAAACTGATCAGAATTTTGTGGTCAAAGGTCACTGTGACATCACGAAACATGTTTTTGGCAGTAACTCAAAAATTCACACAAATGCTTAACTGTTCGTACACACGTCACATTTTTTGTGCCTTAAAAATCATTGTTTTCGATGTAGACGTGCAGCAGGTGCAGTCAAACGCCAGAGTGACGCCGTTGTGGCTCTCACATGTTCCTGAGTGCCATTTTTGAGGGCGCAACGGCTGTGCCCCGAGATAAACAAGCGTTGAGTTCAACTTTTGGAAAGCAGCAGCACACTCTGCATGCCATGTGATGAGGAACAACCAATCACATCTGACAGATATCTTTCCCTTCTTCTGAAGACATACAAACATGGGGCAACAATTTTAGTTTTCAAATTTCAAAGTTCTTCCACAGAGAACATGAATATTTCACTGCGAAAAAACAACTTAATGCTTTTGTTGTTGTTGTTTGGAACAAGTGAGATTTCAGTGACAAAGGCAGCGCACACCAGATCCACCTCTTGCCTTCTTGCCTTTCACAATAAAAGCCCTGGACATATACGCTGTGTAACTGTCCACCAGAGGAAACTCAGATTCACTCAGAGCGAATCTGTTTGAACTTTTTACTGAACAAGATCTGCAAATGAAGCAAATTCTTATCCCTGCATGTCTGAATACTTTCAATGCAAAATGTTCACAGGAAAGTATTTTGTGTTTTTGTGTTATTTGTGACGACCGCAGTGTGTAAAGGTCTTAATTTTCCTCTGCAGCAAAACGAGCGGGGTCGACGGCCGACCTCTGGATGGAGTCACCAGTGTGAGGATGCAGCAGGACACGGAGTTTGAGTCAGATGGGCGCACCATCAGATGCACCGAGGTCAGTTTTCCTTTTCATTACCTCATTCTTGAAGTGTCCAGTGTGCGGTGAAGACGACAGACAGTCCAGGTGTGTGAAGGTCTCCATGTCCCTCCAGGTGTTCTACCAGCTCAAGACTCCAGACTGCAGCCTGGCGTCGGTGCTGTCGTCCTGCAGCGTGTTTCAGAAGGAGATGGCTCTGGCCGCCTGCAGCGCTCTGTCTCCTCACCTCGCTGTCCTCACCTCCAGTGGCATCAACTTGCTGTCTCTTCGCATCTCCACACAGGCGGACATGGTAAAAATGAAAGCTTGTAACTAGGTTTGCAGAGGGTCGGGATTTTGGTGAATTTTGCCTGATCAACTGTGTGACCTTTACCTTTTTAAAATGTCAGCCAGTGACATCATCGAGGCCTCTGGCTGTAAAATAGGTGGCAGTTGCAGACATTGTTTGGTGTTTGGTGTTTGGAGATAGTCTGTCCAGTGAGAGGAATCACGGTCAGCCACGTTTATTTGTTGATCACATTTCAGCAACAAGAAAATTCAGTATTTGCGGGCAGCTGAAAAAAAAAAAAACCTGGCTGAATGTGTCAGTGTTTTTTTGGTATTTAATTATTTGGTGCATTTCCCTAAAAGATAATTTTGTTATCAAATTAACGTAATTAAATTAAATTAATTTAATTTATATAGCAACTCACACAAACATGCAACTAATAAATAAATGTAAATAAAATAGGTTATGAATTTCATTATGAATTTTACATTTCATTATATTCACATTTATTTCCTGATTCATTTATTTCACAGCCAAATTTATTTATTTTGTATTTATTTTTTTTTAGTCATATTTTTTATTTTAGAGTCATGTTTATTTAGCTTAAAGTCACATTTATTTTTTAGAACCATATTTATGTATTTTATAGTCATATTTATTTATTTATTTATTTTAAAGATTTCATAGCCACAATTATTTATTTTAGAGTCATATTTATTTGTTTTATAGATTTTAAAGCCACATTTATTTATTTCAGATCCATATTTATTCGTTTTGTTTAGTAATATTTAGTTATAGATTTAATAGCCTTATCTATTTATTTATTCATTTTATAGTTGTATTTCTTTGTGTTATAGATTTTGAAGACGCATTTTTTTTATTTTACAGACCTATTTATTTATTTATGTTATAGTCACATATCGGTTTTTTTAAATATATTTTAAAGCATATTTATTTATTTTAGATCCATATTTATATTTTTTATAGCCACATATATTTATGTTGTAGCCATATTTATTTATTTTATAAACATTTTTATTCATTCATTTAGCTACATGTATTTATTTTATAATCATATCTATTTAATAGACATATTTTTATAGCTACAGTTATTTATTTATGTTATAGCTATATTTATTCCGTAGTCATTTATATTTAATTCATTGGGATATTTATTCATGTATTTATTTAATATTGACAGTAATGATGTTCCACAGTATCACAGTTCAGTATTTAGAATAACCTGTGCTCAATTAAAGAGGTGCAGTGAGTATCTGTGTGTTTGCTCTCATTTATTTCAGGATTTATTTCATAGCCAAATTTATTTATTTTTTAATTTTTTTCTTTTTGTTTTAGAGTCATGTTTATTTATTTTGTTTAGAAATATTTATTTATAGATTTAATAGCCATATTTATTTATGTTAGAACTATATTTATTTATTCTCAAGTTTTCATTGCCACATTTTTTTGTTTTAGAGTCATATTTATATTTATTTATTCATTTTATAGTTATATTTCTTTGTATTATAGATTTTGAAGACTTATTTATTTATTTATTTATGTTATAGTCATATATCGTTTTTTAAATATATTTTAAGGCATATTTATTTATTTTAGATCCATATGGATTTATTTAATAGCCATATTTTTTATAGCCACATATATTTATGTTGTAGCCATATTTATTTATTTTATAAACAGTTTTATTCATTCATTTAATGGTCATATTTCACTGTTTTATAGATTTCATAGCTACGTTTATTCATTTTAGAGCCCTATTTATTTATTTGATAGCCATATTTTTATAGCTACATTTATGTATTTATGTTAAGGCCATATTTATTAATTTCAAATCTATATTTATTCTGTAGTCATTTATATTTAATTCATTGGGATATTTATTTATGTATTTATTTAATATTGACAGTAATGATTAGGGTTGGGATCCGGATCCGGTTCTTTTTTGGAACCGGGTCCAAAGTTCCGGTTCTGGAACCGGTTCCATCACATTTGGTGTAACGGTTCCTGCAAACGATTCCTAGATTGTAAAAAAAAAAAAAAAAAAAAACCCGACCGAGCCCGACATTATTTAATGACTAAAGCACTGAGTCTGTGTCACACAGTTGTCATGGTTACAGGCTATTTAATAGGCTGGGCGTGCGCCGGGTGCTCAGCGGAGAGGGAGACCTCCGTGTTTGAGACGGGAGCGGGCGGCGGGAGGTCCGAGGCTTCCAGTGAGGGGAGAGATAGAAAAAACAGCCAATGTGTGTCTGTGTGTTGTGTTCAGGTGTTGTCACGTAAATAACAGTGCATAACAGTATTTTTTATTACATTGCTGTGGTTAATTTGAGGCAATAGTGTTACTGTAGAAATCAGAGAATCACTTTTTGTTGTTATATATTCTCAGGGAGATGATACAAGCTCTAAATCTGACATACACACCACACACAAATGTGTATTTTCATCTAATTGTACTGTGCAACAGTTAGAATAAAGTTTTTGTATTTGTATGACTGCATTTGTGTTTATTATAGACTTGTTTAAGTATAGCAAGTATAATGAATATAATGTAGGAATCGGAATCGGTATTGAAACTATCCTGTGCTCAGTTAAAGAGGTGCAGTGAGTATCTGTGTGTTTGCTCTCAGGTGGAGTACCAGGCGGGCTCCGGGGGCAGGCTCCTCCCTCAGCGCTACATGAACGAGCTGGACAGCGCTCTGATCCCCGTCATCCACGGAGGTAGCGCCAGTGTACCACAGACTGCCATGGACATGGAGTTCATCTTCTACATCACACACACCATCTAACACACACACACACATGCAGACACACGTCAGACGGTGGTTGAGCACAGAGAGCGAAGCTGTTGACTGCGGCGGGACGTGTTAATGCACAGTTGGACATGCAGCCAGTCACAGCGGACACGTCGCCGCCGGCACAACATTCCCACTCTGAGGTCGGGGTGTAAACTGATTTTCTGTTGAGGAGGCGTCGTGTGTTTGTGTGTTTTTCCGTGCTCACCAAAGCTGCTTTAAATACAAGAAGCCAAACACTAAACAAGGATTACAACAACAACAACGACAACAACAACAACAACAACGATGACAACATGACCAAAATACAACCAAACTGTTTCTTCTTCTGCTCTGCCTTCCAGGCTCCCCGCTGGCCTCCATCAGCTCGGAGCACCTCAGTGAATGTTTCCCACAGACGCTCTCTGGAAATGTCTCTCATTTGGATGTATTTATTATATTTTAATACGGGCTCATTGAATGAAATGATGACGCATCGCTGACCACAGTAACTTCAGAGGGTGATACATGTGATCAGGTGCTGGCCCCGTTCTTAAAAACCGCAGGGATGAAAAGAAATCGCATCTCATTTCCTCTCAAGGTACTGTGCTCTCATCACACATGCTGGTTTATGATGACGCTGCACAGGGACACGCTCGGGGCCTCGTGCAAGAACGTTTTCCCAAACTTCTCTCTGAAGTTTTGCTCATTCGATTATTTCACGTTCACCAAACTCTGCGCAGACTTGTCTCGTTTCCACCTGACAGGAGATGAAGTCATTAGTGTAATCGGTCTGCTTTATTTTTTGGTTTAATTCGCACAAATGTCACCGAAGAGTTAAAACAGGAACTTTGAAAATAAATGATAAAAACAGGAAATATTTCAAAATGTCCGTGGTGGCATGAGGGCACCGAAACTGACGGACATAACGGAGGAAAGTTCTGACGTGATGGTGGCGTGTCGACATGACGCTCATCAATCTAAAATTGAAGGAATCTCTATCCTTCTATACATCTTGTCGTTTAGTTTTCTCAACTACACACTTGGCAGGTGTTTTGCTCGCAACCCAAGGAAGTGCAGTATCGAGTGTAAAGTTGTTTGGGTGAACAGTTCTTAAACAGTCGGCCTGTTCCAGCAGGTAGCATCTATTAGTTTTCCCACCCACTTTAGATGAAACCACGCCCACTTTTGTAAGAAGTAGATGTAGCTAAATATGCTAGCTACAGTAGCTTAGAAAAAAATTGAAATATTTGGAACTGACTTTGATGAATTTACTTTTGTCGGACCCCAAATGAGACAAGAATTAGCTGGGTAATGCCCCGGGGGTAAATTTGTGTAACAGCAGCAACAGAAAGTTTGCTGGTCAACTGAGGCGTCTTGGGCATTCAGGTTCAGACCTCCGGCGTTTTACGTCTAAAAAATGACTTTAACATGTCTCCGCAATTCAAAACAGTTCCCAGTTTTCACGCGGAAGTCAGAGGATGTTGACCTGCACAGAGACGCGATAAGGCAGCTGAATTTAGTTGCTATGCAAAAGTATGCATGTAAAAAGTTGTTAAAGCTCGCAGTAAACTTGCAGGAGAGAAGAATATTGATTTAGCCAGAAGCTTATTTTTCTTGCACGAGGCCCGCTGTGTGTCAGTAACAGTGTCAGATGAAGCTCAGCTCAGATCACAGGAGGATAAATGTGTGTGACCAGTTGGTTTCGTCACTTTGTGAGTGATTATCTGTCATCTGGAGCTTCCTCTTCATCATTCACAAATTATTTTGCTAACAGTGAATGTGGCCGGTGCATCCTGTCCCGGATGAAACTCATTGAAAACTCTCCGTTCTGTCACCTTTGGTCTCTGCTTTACTTTCATTGTCTAAACTTCTTTATACTTTTTAATCGAGCAGCACAGCGTCGTCTTTTGTTGTTCGTCAGTATTTCCAGCTCAAACACCAAATAATTTTTTTTTACTTTCAGAGATTTTATGATGTCTGCTTCAGTTCTTTGAGTCTCAGTTAAATGATCAGATTTTGCACAGCTGATGAGATTGCTGCGTCACATTCTGTGGCTCTTTGAGCAATTTGAAAATCATCTCACACCTTCTTATGTCGTCATTAACATTAGTGATTATAAATGTGCAGGCTTTTTGACATTTTGGGAAATGCGCTTCTGTTTCCAGGACTGAGAAGAGAAGATCGACACTACTCTCATGTGTTTGGTGCCCTGAGCTCAGCAGGAGTCTCCTCAGGAACTCAAAGTGTTTTACCGACCAGTACAAAGCATCACGATTTAAATTTATTTCATGTATTCTCACAGCAGCTTTCAGGCACTTTGAAACCCTCAACATAGCAGCGTCACTCCATTTCTTCTTCACCAGCTTCTTTTCCACAAAATTTAAAGCTTGATCTGAACTGCCAGATTCCCCCAACGAGTGCTGTGGTTAATAAACACTCTTTAAAGTCAGAATATAAAAGCTCAGAGAGGTTTCATCCCCGTAAAATAAAACCATGTTAGCATGAACTGTTTAAAGTAGCTTTGCAGAAGTCAGCTCTGTCGTTTTCTCCATTTATAAAACCGCCATCTCGTCCCAAATGTATAAAAGATGAACTGTATGCATAGAGATTTTGTTTTGTTTTAATAACGAAGACTTATTTTTGGAATCATTGGTATAAAAGTTTTAACTAAACAAAATAAGAGTTCATATTTTTGATAGGACGATAATAGGCTACATTCATTTTGCAGTTTGTGCGGAGACGTTCCTTGAAGCACTTAGACGAGGAGAAAACACGCAGAAATAATCTTGTCACAAGGTGGAAACTATATAATCCCAAGATGCAATGCGTAAAGATTAATGTGCAGGCTTTGATCTTATAATACAGATAATACAGTTTTACTTCTGATGTTGACTTCAAAACGTCTTGATGCTCAGATATTTAATATTTAGTGGCCGTTTCTCTGTAATAAATCAATAGTTTTTAAATAATCGACAAAACCATTATTTTCATGTGTTCATCATATAAAACAAGTAAATGCAACCTGCGTGTTTGTCACCTATTCACCTCCGTATTTAGTTGCTGAATTCAGTCACTCGTGGATTAAATTGAGTCAGGTGCAGTGTTCCTCTGGGACGTCTGTCACTGAGGTGGTTTGACGTAACACTGTTATCAGGAGGTTTGGGACAAAGTTCAGTGTAAATTTACCTGCAGAGAATCATCTTTGTTTAATGTTGCCCAGTTTACGACTGATTTGAGTTACCTTCGCCCCACATCCGTCATGTTCAGTAAACACCAGAGAGGTCAGCCGCCGTAACTGACTGTTTGGATTTTAATGGTGTGCATCCACCACTTTGGTTCAGACTCAAGTATCCACAGACTGTGTAAAAGAAGTGGACGTAGCCACCATGACGTCACCCATTGGTTCGTGAACTGCGGCCGCCATCTTGGTTTTTTAGAGCTGAACTGAAAACACACTGTCAGAGGGTCAAAGGACAACACTCAAACAAAAGTTCATGGCTGTTAAGACACTTCAATGGATACACATTGCTATGCCAGGTGACAGGTCACCGTGTCAGTCACAAAATAGCCACGCCCTGAAAAATACCCGCTTTATGGTCAAGTATTTCTCTAAATGGGACCATAATTTACAAAATGAACATCATGCTATATTGAAGAAGACTTGAAACTAGAGATTTAGACCAGAAACTTGAGGAAAAAGTTTCCTCGCGGGTGAAAGTTGATGGTTGTTGGACCCTTCCACCCCGCCCCACTCGTATTTTTGCCCCCTAACTTTCGCTGCTCTCCCGCCGCATCTCCTCCTGACGTCGTTGGGTGCTGTTAAACAATAATGCCGACTGGTCGCGTATCGTGCCGTCATGAAAGGACAGCTTTTTTCATGGATGTCTGACATCGGAAGTCACTGAGCAAGAGCCAGTATTTGACTTCAGAGCAATCTGGGTCGATGTTAACTGTGACATTAAGTGGATACCAAAATAAGTTTAAAACACACCATACTTGATCAGGCAGATTGTGGTTGAAGCAGCCTGGAGAGTGTTTTGCTCGCTGCTTCTGCGTTGCTGAGCGCCACGAATTTTCTACTCTGTGCGTCTCGCGTTTTTGGAGGAGCATCTTGAACGCCTTCAGTCAGCTTCGCCTCGAAGCCTTTAACATTAACTCAGACTTGAAAAGTCCCAGACATCACTGTTTTTTTTTTTTTCACTGTCCAATCAGATGAATTGAGAGGTGGGCCTTCTGTGGTGGTGAGGACAACAAGTGTCATGGGTTGCGTAACGTTAGCTCATTTTCACCATCATCCTTGGCAAGTAGGCACGCTGCAAAACATAACTGAACTAACTGTTGCCTCAGCTACGTTCTAACATTTTTACCAACGCTCTGAGTTGAAGTTTTTTCAACTCGAGGAGTTCAGAGCCAGGCGCCTAGAGCGCAGAAACCCCAGGCGCATAGCAACGCAAAAACAGCGAGCAAAAAGCCTTTTCCTTCTGTGGTGGTGAGGACAACAAGTGGTAGCGTACATGGGTTGCGTAAGCTAACGTTAGCTCACTTTCACCATTGTCCTTGGCAAGTAGGCAAGCTACAAAACATAACTGAACAAACTGTTGCCTCAGCTACCTTCTAACATTTTCAACTCGAGGAGTTCAGAGCCAGGCGCCCAGAGCGCAGAAACCCCAGGCGTTTAGCAACACAAAAACAGCGAGCGAGCTTTTACATTAAAAACAGCAACAAAGTGGCTAAAACGCTTTCTGTGTGATGGGGGCCGAAGGCTTCACTTTTCAGACTCGGAGGCTACGTCCACTTCCTTTAAGCAGTCTTCTAACGTTTCCTCCAGCGCCACCATCAGGTCGAAGTTTTCACCCAAAATTCAGAAATATCTCATTTAAAAGCAACTGAAACTTTATCACATTGTACATGTTTGATCTCATCGCTCATGTCTTCATTATCCACTCCACCTGACTGATTTTGGTAGTTTTCTGAGTCGTCTGAAGAAGAAACACCGCGGCCTGTGCTTAACAGTGACATCTGATGCTCAACGTAAACCAAACGGGTTAAAGCTGACATGTTTCACCTGCTGTGCAAATAACCTCTGAAACATTGTTGGGAAGTTTCTGGACAGCTGATTGATCTCCACTAACCGTATTTTCTTTATTTGAACTTTGGAGCTTTGGAAACTGAATAATTTTAAGAATATATATTTTCCTCCATGTTATACATATATCTATCAGGGCAGTGATATTTTGGGAGGTAAATTATTATATTTTCTTTCCAGGGTGATCAAAACATCTTTGTCAAAAAGAGAAGAACTTTTCTGCTTTATGATTGTGTCCTTTGTGTAAATCATCTATTTATTCATACGCACCAGCTTTTTATTTGGTGAACCTGGTATCTGGGTCCGAATCATCAGTTTCTGAACAGCTCGTGTATTTAAAGAATAAAATGAGTTTTATGACAAAAGAAAAATGTTTGGGATCTTTTTATTCCAGAATTTTATTTGATGTGGCACAGGTTTCTTATTTTATATTTAAAAGTAGAACAAAGGCAGCCTCCGCACCCGTCCTTCTTAGAAGTGTTGTACAGGGTTCCAGTGGTCATGGAAAACTTGGAGAAGTCATGGAATTTCTGTCGTTTGTCCATCCATCATCCATCCATCAATTTTCATCCGCTTATCCGAGGCCAGGTCATGGGGCCTGCAGGCTGAGCAAAGCACCCCAGACATCCCTCTCCCCAGCAACACTTTCCAGCTCCTCCTGGAGGACCCCAAGTTGTTCCCAGGCCAGATGAGATATGTAATCCCTCCAGTGTGTTCTGGGTCTGCCCCGGGGCCTCCTACCAGTGGGACGTGCCCGAAACACCTCTAACAGGAGGCGCCCAGGAGGATCCTGATCAGATGTTGAACCACCTCAGCTGACCCCCATCGATGTGAAGGAGCAGCAGCTCTACTCCGAGCTGCCTCTGGATGTCTGAGCCCCTCCCCCTATCTCTAAGGCTGAGCCCAGACACCCTACAGAGGAAACTCATTTCCACCGCTTGTATCTGTGATCTCATTCTTTCGGTCACTACCCAGAGCTCATGACCATAGGTGAGGGTTGGGACGTAGATGGACCAGTAAATCAAAAGCTTTGCCTTCTGGCTCAGCTCCCTCTTCACCACCATGGTCCGGCACAGCACCGGCATCACTGCAGAAGTCGCACCAAACCATCGATCCATCTCACGCTCCATTCTACCCTCACTCGTGAACAAGACCCCGAGATACTTGAATCCTTCTCTTGAGGCAGTAACTCTCTCCCAACCCAACCCTCGTTTTCTGTCAAAGAACCATGGCCTCAGATTTGGAGGTGCTGCACTAAAAACATCCTAAATATCCCTTGGATGACCCCTGGACATTCCGGTCCACCTCCCCAACTTCCCAAACTTCTCACGGTCAAACAAAAGGTCATAGGGGTGTGATTTTTGGGGAAACTCTGGAGGTCCCAACTTTCAGCATGCAAGTCCATTTTTTGGGCTTGTGATCAATTTTAACGACATCCATGGTCCTTGGTATTAGAGGTGGCATTTTTAAAACTCAGCAGACGAGGAATCAAAATGGTCCCGCAACGACTACGTCACATCCAGAGCCCGGTAACTTTACAGGAACCTTCCTCCTACTCCGCTCTCTCAGTGGAGACACGGTGGTTGAGAGGGCCGAGCGAGAGGACGTTCCTGTTCCTGCTCCCCAAATAGTACCAGGAACTTCTTCAGTGGAAACGGGCCTAATGACTTCCAGGGTTCCTACGCAAGTATGGAAAGCATGGAAAAGTATGGAAATAAATTTGATCAATTTCCAGGTATTAAAAAGTATGGAAAATGAAAAATAAAAATGAAAAATAAAGTATGGAAAAATATTTATGTTTCCAGACTATTACCACTGTTCTAAAATACCGTTTTCTAAAATAGAAAATTAGGTATTTCCAAAAATAATTTAATCAATCCGGATCGTGTTTTATGCCGGGCCAAGCACAGTTTGTGTGAGAGCAAACGTCTCAGAAAACATACCGCCCCTTTTACCTGATTGACAAGTGGTATGACCAGTCCGCTGCCCCATGACCCTCCTCCAGCCCCCCAGGTATCAAGTTTCACTCCAACACTGCACCTTCGACAAGAAGACGAGTTTCACGTGGTTCACAATGGGTAGATGCAAGTTTTTGGATGGATGGCTTGACAATACCGTATATAAATACTGGCTGGCCAAGGATTCCCAATTCACACACAGTGCTAGATGCAAGCTTTGTGTGAAATCGTTTGACATCGCCAACATGGGGGAGAAGGCGATTCTGAGCCACGTGAAAAAAACACCGACATGTCGTTACTGCATCGCTTGCACCCAGAGTCCCAACCTTTTTGCCTCAGCCCAGACATTGAACTTACCTGAGTTTTTATTTGCATGCCATTATGGCACTTGGCTACAATCGCCTATTAAGAACAATTAAATATGATGTGAAATATGATACACTGATATATTTACTCAGATGTCGCATATTCTGCAAATTAGGGTATGGAAAAGTATGGAATTTTGAAATTCCAAATGTGTAGGAACCCTGGACTTCGCCCAAAATATGTTTTTTGAAGTACAGTTTCAAAGCTTTTCTGTATATATTTTTCCTTTCTAGGTCTTAGCTAAACTTAAAAGTCACTTTTGCCGTGGGTGTCAAGATTTTAACCCTTTCAGGCCAGTTTGAACACGTCTGGGTGCTGTTTATTGGGGTGGCAAGAACACAAAAGCGGGGGTTGGTGCTTATTACAGGGCTACATGGGCCAGTGATCCCCACCAAAGGGGGTTTGGATGGCGTGATCCGACTAGTTTAACTACTTTAGCTCTTGTATAAAAGATAAAGTCATGCAGATACTTTTATTTATTTTTTATTTTAACTTTTATTTTCTGCCCTGTGGTGTTTTCTCTACTTTTCTTCGACAGCTGCTTCTTTTCTGGCAAACACTCTTCACAGGGTGACAGTGTCGCAACAACAAGCTTCAACTGAAGGATGAAAGTCCACCTGCATATTTGTGTTTGTGTGTGTGTGTTGTGTGTGTGTGTAGGAGGCGTGGTGTTTACTCGTCGACCTGCAGGTTCCCTCCAGTGCTCACTTCATTCACAGCCTCTGTCAGAGCGACACAGCAGCAGCAGATATGAGCGGACGAGTGGGAGACCTGAGCCCCAAACAGGCTGAGATATTAACTGAGGTAAAAACATTTCAAATCAATATGGTCTCAATGATTTCACTGAGTGTATTGATCATCTCTAACCCTGCCCTGTGACTGCAGGGTGAGTGTTTTGTCCTCTGTTGTCTCTGCTGTGTTTGTTGTGGTTTCACTCACAGTGGTCCTATGGTAACTGCAACTGTCTGCTGTGTGTTTATACTCACATTGTTCTTACTCTCTGCTCCTCTGTGGTGCGTTTACTGCACTCTGAGGTACTTGGACTTTACTTGAGTATTTTTATTTTATTTTAAGTTGTACTTCACGGCATCTCAGGAGGAAATATTGAACTCAGTAACCATCTGCTCTACTTATTCATCAGCTACAGTTGGGTACCTTACAGATTCAAATTTGACATCAACCCTCTGAGACCCGTCAGGCCGACATTCCTGTATCTAAGAGACTGTAGTGGGCTGAGTTTACAGCCAGAGTGATGATATCACGAAACTAGAAGACCCAAGGAATTAAATGGCACCAACCAGCTCATGCTAGCTTTGTAAACTAGGCAAAATTCTGGCGAGGATAAAACAGCATGTCTGAATGAGAATTGTTCCTCATATATGTTTGGATATTCCTGCATATAGGCAACCTGAAACAGACTTTGAATTGCATAAACTGGGTCTGACTGGAGAGCTGAGACTCTTGTGGATTCAGCAAGACCAGTTTTATCCATGTGTGATCATGTTAGCGCCACAGCAGCCATTTTACTGTAGTGAGACTATTTTTTTCTGTATAAAATGACCCATAAACTGCATTTCCACCGAACAGTTCAGTTCAGTTCAGTTCAGTTCAGTTCAGTTTGCTTTGTTTCCACAGTGAAAAGTTGTGGATGGTACCAACAGAAGCGTTCCTTAGCGTCCCCATGTTTGGTCCCCCCTCTGTTGGGGTACCTAGCACACAGATCTGGTACTAAAAGGTGGAGCTAGAAACCCTGCAGTCTGATTGGTCAGTAGAGGACGGTCACTCTGGTTTTATGTAACCTCTGTTCATACATCAGTAAACTACAACTATAAAATGAAAGAGAAAAAAATAACTTCATTCACTGGGCCGACTGCCGGCAACTTTTAAGGTGGAACGTTAACTTGTAATGTTACTCAATGCATGAGTTGATGACGTGAATCCATCAGCACACCTTAAATTTCACTGTGACAACTTTGACCATCACTTTAGTTTTTATATGACACACACTTTTAGTAATGACTTTAAAAATATAGATTAATTTGGAGCGGATTATGTGAAGGTCATATATTCTAATCCTCACTTCCTGTGGGCTACAGCAACACTAAACCCCTGAGCTTGCCTGAGAAGGACTAAATGCACAAAGCTGCTATTTTTAAATATCCCATGGAGAGAGACTCTCACTGCAGCCTGTTCTATTTTGGTTGCTGTTATAGTTTAATGGCATCCCGTGGCGTCAGGGAGAAACACAACGGGACAAGGAGAAAGTTAAGGGGGCGAAAGTCGGACATACTGCTCAATAAATGTTGATTAAGAGAAGTCTGACAATATGGAAGATAAAAGTCCTCAGCGTGTCTGATTATTAAAATCATCTCATCTTTCAGATTAAAACAATAATCTAAAAAGTGACTAGAGTTGTAAAATAAATACAGTGCAGTAAAAAGTGTTCAATTTTTTTTTTTAAACAACGTGTTGTTTTATTATTTTGCTTTGTTTTTTAAGGTAAAATCTGAACCTGAAAAGCAGCTTACTGTCGCTGTTTTATAAGCAGAGTAACTGGATAAAAAATAAAATGTTTTATAGTACAGTGCTGAGGTAATAATGTGACTTAATAAGAAACAATGTGAGTAATAATATAAATAAACACTCTGAACAGGGTCGTTTTATGTATCAGATACTTAAGTACTTTGTGTTAAGTGATACTTTTAATGTTGGTGTATTAGCACTGTTACTGAAGTTCAGGATCTGAGTACTTCTTCCAACACTGAGGGAAATATGACTCAAATATTCCTATAGAGTCTTATATTACAGTTACATTCCACCACTGAGTATATACTACGGGAACTGTGAGTGCACACAGACAGAACTAACTAAGTACATTTACTCAAGTATTGTACTTAACTTCAGTCTGTTCTTTTTATGCCACTTATTAATAACATCCCACTTTATTACAGACAGAAATACTTTTTACTGCACTACATTCATATGAAAGCTTTAGTTACTTTACTTTTATTGTAAATTACATACAGCTGAGATAACGACAGAAAATTAATAGACTACTATTTCTGATAAACATTAGAGTGGTTTTTCTAATTTTTTAAAAATCATTTTGAGTTTTTGGGTCATTTATTGTTTTGTAGTAGCAGTTTACAGTGCAGGACTTTTACTTGTAACAGAGAATTTTAACAGTGTAGTATTAGTATATAGTACATATACATAATTTTTTTAATTTTTATTTATTTATATTTATTTAATATTTTATATATTTTTAATATATTATGAATATTATAGGATTACACTAATGTTCGCTCAGGGTGCTTCACTAATTGTTAGATGGTTTGACTTATGAAATGTCCTGATACAATGTCATGAAATTCCTCATTTTATCCAAAATCTAAATATATTTAATTTACTGTAAGGAAAGCAGCACCTCCTCACAACAGACAGGAACTGGGGAAATATTGTTTAAAAATGACTTTTAATCTCAGTTTACGAATTATTAGAATAGTCGCTGATCATTTTTCTGTCAGTCCACTAATGAATTAACCTTCAAGAAACAGTTGAACATTTTTGGAAATATATTTATTCACTTTCTTAATGAGATTTAGTTACATTAAAATACCGCTCTAATGTCTGTATGCTAAAAAGCATAAAGCAGGCGGTTAGCTTAGCTTAGCATAAAGACTGGAAACGGGTGCAAACAGCTAGCCTGGCTCTGTAACATGTAAACGTATTGGGTTTTGATTTTTATACTTCGGTTCTTGTACAAATTAAATAAACAAGTTATAACATGCTTCAGAGTTAAAGAGCCAGGCTAACAGTTTCCACCTGTTTCCAGTCTTTATGCTAAGCTAAGCTAACTGGCTCCAGCTTCATTTTTACCGTACAAACATCAGAGTGGTGTCAATCTTTTCTTCTAACTCCCAGCAAGAAAGCAAATAAGTGTATTTCTGAAAATGTGGAACTATTCCTGCATGTCGATGTGTGACTGATGTTCTCCTCCTTCTGGTTCTCTGCCTCCAGTTTCGGGGGAGGATCCAGGACATCCTCCCCAACCTGCCTGCACAGCACGACCACTACCTCCTCCGCTGGCTCCGAGGTGAGACCTGCACACACTGCATTTACATAGTGTTCAGCATGTGTGTGTGTGTGTCTGTGTGTGTGTACGATGCCGGCAAAACAAGCGTCATGTCATCAAAATATTAAATTCAATTCAATAGAACTTTATTTATCCTGAAGGAGACTGTGCAAGAGAACGCTTCAAATTACAGTAACGTTAAGTACAATAAGCACAATTTAAGTTACTAAAAATGAACTAAAATGGTGGAAAAAAGCACAAAAACACAACATTATTTATTTACACTTCACTCAACACACTTTACTCTTCCTCTAAAATAAAAATTTTCGCAAGTTTTTCGTTTGTTTTCTTACTAAATTTCCTCAAAATATGACGCACTCGGTTCCCCTTTGGTGTCGGTTTTGGATGCTCAGGGACAATGTGTCAATTTACGCTCGTTACTTGCATTGTGTCTTTTCAAAATAAACTTCCGATTTCATGGGCAAATTTACAGCGTATGTGAAACACTTTGTTTCTAGATATACTTCCTTACATTTCAGCAACAAAAGCACGTTGTTAGGTTTGTATGTTTTCCTACGAAAGTAATGCACCAAAAGTTCGTACGTATCCCATATATGACCAGTATGCTGATGGCAGTAGTCAAGGAAACAGTCCCGAGCACTTGTAGGGAGGCAGGTTAAAAAAACGGACTTCCACCCATGACTTTCCTCTGGAGTCGCGTGTTCAGATCCCTGTGAGCTATGAGTCAATTTAAGGTGCGTCCTCACCATGTTCTTTTCCTAAACATAGCCACAGTAACTTTTATTGCTTAAACCTAACCTCCCTAACTTTACATTAATTAAGTAACTGTACGTGAAGGTCATGACATCATACATTGGGAGCTCATTTGTAGGATATCATCGGAACAGTTGTACGAGGATGGGCTGAGAAAAAACATCATGGTTTGGCTTAAATTAATACGTTTGTTACGAACAGAATATAACGTCATGGCATTTGTGACATACGTCATTAGCATAGCACGCTACACATACGAGCACACTAAGTTGTTTTTAAAATAACTCTATTGACACAGACAGCGGGCTCCTGGGTGAAAGTCCGGAGTTTGTTTGACCCATCCAACTCCCTCAATCTCACCCTATGTAGACTTTCTTGCTCTTTATACGGCCGCAGTTCCCAGAGCACCCTGCGCGTCTTATACCGCCACTAAAGGGTGTCTCTGTGCGTTGGTATCTGATGCCGAGGGGCCACTTTGAGTTTGGAGTGAGATTGAGTTGTAAAAACACATAAGATTATAAAATATAACACGTTGTTAAAGCTTAAACCAGAGATTCCTAACTCTTCTTTTGGCTTGTGATCTCTTACATGAAATCAGTAGCCCTTTTTATACAGAGATGGCGCTACAGAGCTGCTATGACGTCCCTTCTTTTTGTTGGCTTTGCATTTTTACCCAGACCCAAACAATGGCGACACCACATCGCTCCAGTGTGTGATGGTAAACAGCGTGCTGACGTTGACGTTACGTAGTCGAAAGAGGCGTGACATGTAACACAACAGCGTCGGCCTCTAGTGTGACATATGACAGACGTGCCTGCAGCGCATTATAAACGATAACAATCGCATTAATGTGTCAATAACAATCATTTAGCGTCCCTGTTACATGGCGGCTGATCTCGTCCTCTGCTCGGAGGGTAAGGAGCTCCTGGACCTCATTGTTTTCACAGTTTGTGGACATTTTCGGCCGCTGTCCTTCCTCTTTGAGTTAGCTGCTAACTGCTAACAGCTGCTTTTAAACCTCTCGCTGTGGATCATACACATAATACATTGTTAAAACGTCTCACCTGTCCTCCGACTCTGTGATTGTAACTTATATACAGACCGGCGAGGTGGCATAACGGTGTGAAATTTCTGCTTTGACCAGGCGGTGTAAAACGGGCTAGTGTCTAGTTTTGTCTCACTGTCACGTCTTCGATGTCTTTGAGTTGTTTAAATAACAGTTCAAGACCCCAAAACACTAAATGATTCAGTATTTCACCAAAAAATGATGGATGAGAGAAAACTGAGAACAGATTTGTGTATCTTTGTGTGTCTGGACTAAACTAGCTCACTGTTTATAAAGTAGTTCAAACTAGCTCCACCTTTTTGTGCCTGAATTTTTTTCAAATGAAACAAGAAAGAAAACAATAAATCTTTGGTTTAAATGTTTAAAACCATAAATATATAATCTGATACACACTTACATTTCTTTTAAAGAGAAGCAAACTTTAAAAGAAAAAATACTGTTGTGTAGAGTCAAATCAGATCTCTGACAGGCGTCGATACCGAAGCCTCCAGCTCTGGTTATTTCCTCTCACACTGAAACTGTCTCTGGTGTCCAGAGTAACAACATGGGAACAGGTTTGAAGGAGCAGAGAGTGAGCGTAGCCTCAGGCCGTCTCCCTCACAGGCAGCTCAAACATGTTGAATTATCATAAGTCAAGAAGCAGCCGGGGTTTTGTTTGGGTCTCAGTCGGGTCGAGTGTTACTGTGAGGTTAAATACAGGCAGCGCAGGGAGAAGTTCTCACATCCTTACATTAAGTAAAAGTACTGACAGCACAAAGTAAAAATACTCCATTACATGTAACAGTCCTGGATTACATCACTGCAGGTCTGAAGAAACTGAGCCTGTAAATGTCAGATCATAATTAGCATTTGTAAAGAGGGAACAGGCGTGTCAGTCAGTTCTCTATGAAACCAGTCTCAGTGGTTCAGATGGTGCTGATAGGCTCTGCAGTTTGAACCAACAGTGAAGTCTATTGGTTGTAAATGGTGAACCAATCACAGCTGGCATCAGGCGAGAGGCGGAGTCACCCTGGATATTTGTTTTCTTTTAACTTTAATTGAAAAACGCTGCAGACAAGAAGTCAACATAACAGCGGAGAGACAAAATTATGAATTAAAATAAAATAAAAAAAATCAGTAAATCAAATTTGAATAAAGAAATATTTTTTATTTAATATAATAATAATGCTAACAATAATAATAATTATTATTATTACTATTTTAAAAATAAAATTTTAATACATATTTTTTGCAATAAATTCTAATTTATACTGAAAAATTACAAAAATAAAATCACACGTTATGTTAAGAGTTCACTGTACAGTTTAACAGTTTTATTACTTTTTTTAAAAGTGTTTATAAGTTTGAAAGTCTTAATATATTCTTTAAACTCACATCAGAAGTACTAAATGGTTAAAGACAGCCAGCTTTCATTTAAAATAAAATGATAAAAAATGAACCTCAATAAAAGTTTTTTTTAATATCTTTTTTAAAAATCTAATCTTTTACAATGTGCAAATGGGCCCTTTATTTTGAAACTATAGCACAAATGGACAAAGAGGATCTTTATAAAACATGTTTCTTTACTGTTTTCCATGTTCAGCTAATCTGAATGCAAACAGAGAAACAAGAATATGAATAAAAATAAATTGACAAATTAATAAAATAAAGAGCAGAATGATGGTTATTTGAAAAATGGAATAACCCTTTGAAACCGGAGCAGATTGGCTTGATTTTAAAACATAGAAAAATGGGCAATGAGCAACGAAAGAAGAAATGACCCAAAAAATGCAAGAAATTAGTAAAAAGAGAAAATTAAAAGCAAGAAAATTATTTTAAAAAAATAGAATTAAAAAGAGAGTGAAAAACAAAAAAAACTTAAAAACAGTGCTTAAAAAGTATAATTAGTATGTACCAAATAATTATAAATATAGTTTTTCCCACCTTTTTTCTTTTTTTCTTTGTTTTTTTTTTATTTATTTTTTTAAATTTTATCAATTTTTTTTTTTTTTTCCCAATTTGTGGGACATTTCTTACCAAGTTGCTCATTGCCTTTTTTATTGTGTTCTTAAAGGAAATTGCATCAACAGTTCAGGGTTCAAAGGTTTTAATACTTGTGAAAGGCGTCTGAAAGCAGCACAAGAAAAGTGATGTCGCTCCGTATAGTTTTTCACTTTTATTACTGTTTTTTTTTTTTAGTGTTAGACAACAACAGAGTCTGAAAATATTCTTTAAATTCACATAAAAATCCAGTGAAATTTTGGGTTTATGCAAGTGATATTTACCATATATAATCCGTAAATTTACTAAGAATTTAATGTTTAAAGACATTTTCACACCAATTTTTATATTATGATCAGTTTTACACAAAAATAATCTCATTTGAGTCCAAAAAGTAACTGAATGAATACAAAGGTAAAATAAATGCGTGAAAGATTCTGGTTTATCGTTGCAAAAATGACATTTGTTCTCAGTAGCTAAGAATTCAGAGAAATATACAGTAGATGTGTTGCTGTATGTTTATTGTGAGAAGTTTTGATGTGTAGGTCTTTTTTTATCTAAGCTAACCGTCTTCATATTTCATATCTTTCTTCATATCCAACAGACCGACATGAGGGAGGTTTCAGTCGTCTGATTAAACTCTTGGCGAGAAAGTGAATGAGCCTTTTTTCCCACAACTTTGATTTAAAACATTTTCACACTTTTCCAACTATTCCTGCTACTTCACCTTCTTCTTACACATTTAGTCAGCATTGCAGCGTAGCGTCAGCTTTTCATATAACCTTCAAAAATTCAACATTATCAGTGTCACTCAACGATTCAAAGACATTCATACTAATTTGACCCCTTTTCAGCTTTTTTTAACTATTCATATCACTTCACCTTGTTCTTGTAGCGTCAGCTTTTCAAACAACCTTTACACTTCATTCATACATTAATGGTATTACTCAGTGTTAGAAGCCAGCATTGCAGCGTAGCGTCAGCTTTTCAGCAACCTATCAAATATTCTACATTGTGAGTATCATTCAACTTTTCAATTACATTCATACTAATTTAAACTGTTCACACTTTTCCAACTATTCCTGCTACTTCACCTTCTTCTTACACACTTCAGCCAGCATTGCAGTGTAGCGTCAGCTTTTTAAACAATCGTAAAATATTCCACAGTATTCAAACATTAATGGTATAATTCAACATTCAAAGCGAGCATTGCAGTGTAGCGTCAGCTATTCTGCATTCACCCGCAGTTTCTTCAGAAATTTCATTCTCTAGTTCAAGAGTTTCATGGTTGATTAAATGTCCACCTGTCTCTGGTTAATCAGTAATTAATTTCCTATAACGTTCCTCCCTGTGACCGCGTGACCCCGTGGCCATGAGACATATGTCCTCGGCTCAGTGGTCTCATCCTGCAGTCAGTGTTTGTTTTACCAGAACAAAATTCAACCTCAGTGAAGCTGCAGCGAGTTAACTGGATGCACCGCTCCTTTAGATCTAAGCAGCTTGTTGGACAAACTGAAGTTGATAAATTAAAACTGGTTTTAAAGGTTTGTTTATGCAAAAACTAACCTCGAATATGAACAAACTATTAGAAGTATCATTTATGTTGTCCAGAGTTTCTGTTCGTCCCTGGACTGTCTGTCTGTCTGTCTGTTGAGCGGGTGGTTTGTGGACGTGAGGACATTGTGTCTGTTTCCATAGGGCAGAGAGGCTCAGATCGATCGGGGACGACTCTGTGACCAAAGATCAATATTTGCATTAGCTGATGACCTCCAACAGTTTTCCTGCTTCCACTGAAAAACAGGCAAACTGTTTTTAACTGTGTCAAATTTTCTATTGTGTGATTATCAGATAATGTTCGACTGGAGCCGGTCCAGTGTTTATAAATCAGTGATCATCAGCAGAGGAAAAATAAAAGCCTGAAGCGTTGATACAAGGCAGGATGGATCCATGCTTCCATCTGAATGTGGTTTTTCCAATCTTCTATTGTCCAGTTTTGGTGAGAAAACCCGTGTGAATTGTAGCCTCAGTTTCCTGTTGTTAGCTGACAGGAGTGGCACCTGGTGTGGTCTTCTGCTGCTGTAGCCCATCTGCTTCAAGGTTGGACAAGGTGTTGTTGCTTCAGAGATGGTCTTCTGCACACCTTGGTTGGAACCAGTGCTTATTTGACTTCCTGTTGCCTTTCTATCATCTTGAACCAGTCTGGCCATTCTCCTCTGACCTCTGGCATCAACAAGGCATTTTGGCTCACTGGATATTTTCTCTTTTTGGGACCATCCTCTGTAAACCCTAGAGATGGTTGTGCTGAAAATCCCAGTAAATACTCAGACCAGCCCGTCTGGCACCAACAACCATGCCACGTTCAAAGTCACTTCAATCACCTTTCTTCATCATTCTGATGCTCCGTTTGAACTTCAGCAGCTCGTCTTCACCATGTATACATGACTCAATGTTAATGAGCTGCTGCCACGTGATTGGCTGATTAGCTATTTGTGTTAATGAGCAGTTGAACAGGTGTACCTAATGAAGTGAGTATAAGTATACGTGGAATATATATTTGAAGTGCAATGGAAAGAAACTACGTTCAGTATAAATACTTTAGTAAATGTACTCATCAGTATCTTTCTCTTTTTGCAGCTCGTAGCTTCAACGTTCAGAAAGCTGAAACTATGATCAGAAAGGTTAGCGCTTCTTTTATTGATTACTGATTATTTCTCTTGTACGGCTACAGGATGTGGACAGCTAACATGTTTCTGTCTGTCTGTCTGTCTGTCTGTCTGCAGCATCTGGAGTTCAGGAAGAAGATGAACATTGACTCCATCATATCTGACTGGAAACCTCCAGAGGTACAAACACTAGTTGAGTCGAGTTTAATCTACAGCAATGCATCATGGTCTATAACATGGCTGTCCTGTGAGAGCCATAAATCTCTGAGGGTCATGACCTTCACCAGAAGTCGCCAAAGCGTCACAGTGGGGCCACAAGGCTCTCTTGATCTGAATGGGTTTAAGAAAACTTTTTTAAAATAAACAGTCAGACAGATCTCTAAATGAAATTATTATTATTTTTTTAAGTTAAGAAATCTGACAGCATGAGGGCACAGTGAAGTAAGAAGTAAGTTTGTAAAATTGTTAAAAGTTCAAATAATAATAAAAAACATAATTCAGACAGAAAAATACGGAAGCGTATTGCATTCACTTGACAAATAAAAAAAAATTATTTATTGAGTAATTTTTCTGTTTTTCTGAGTATTTTTTTTATTTTTATGTTTTTCGGTGTAATTTTTCTGTTTTTCTGAGTAATTTTTTTATTTATCTGTTTTTCTGTTTAATTTTTTCTGTTTTTCTGAGTAATTTTTTTATTTATCTGTTTTTCTGTTTAATTTTTTCTGTTTTTCTGAGTAATTTTTCTATTTATCTGTTTTTCTGTTTAATTTTTTCAGTTTTTCTGAGTATTTTTTTCTTTTTCTGTTTTTCGGTGTAATTTTTTTCTGTTTTTCGGAGTAATTTTTTTATTTTTCAGTTTTTTCAGAGTAATTTTTTTCTGTTTTTTGGAGTAACTTTTTTATTTTTCTGTTTTTCGGAGTAATTTTTTCTTTTTTGTTTTTCGGGGTAATTTTTTATTTTTCTGTTTTTCGGTGTAATTCTTTCTGTTTTTCAGAGTAATTTTTTCTTTTTTGTTTTTCGTGGTAATTTTTTTTTCTGTTTTTCTGTTTAATTTTTTTATTTTTCTGTTTTTCGTGGTAATTTTTTCTGTTTTTCTGAGTTCAGAGAGCAATAGAACAACAGACACTTTCATTCCTTTCTTGAGAGCTGGATATAATGGAAGCAAACATGACGCTTGTTTAGTTTAATCCAGTTTTACTTTGTTTTGGGTTTGAGACACTGGGAGACACTCTTGTCTTTAAGTCATATAGATGGTGTTATCATTAGTTTGTCGACTTTACGCAGGCACCTTAGGCCTTTGCGGTTATCCAGATGAAAAGCCCATTCAGATCTGCTGGACATTGCAGTGTTTCTCCAGAATCAGTTGGACACATATGGCAAGCTCTCTCAAGAAAGGAATGAAAGAAATACTCCGAAAAACAGAAAAAATTACTCAATAAAACAAAAAAAAATTTTTTATTTGTCAAGTGAATGCAATACACTTCCGTAGAAAATCAAATAAAAAGTGCCAAATAAATATTATGAAAATTGATTTTTGATGTGATTTTCAAATCAAATTTATTTATAAAGCACGTTTAAAAACAACCAGAGTACAGTAAAATAAAATAACATGGTAACAGCAACATGTTAGAGAAATAACAAACCTGAAAACATGCACAAGTCAGTGAGAAAAAAATAAATAAACAAAAATAAGAAACAGGAAATTGACACAGGCTAGTACTTGAGTACAGCTCTTGAGTAAAAGTACTTAGTTACATTCCAGCTCTGGTAATAATGATAAAGACTTTAAGTGTGTCTCCTGTCACCCATCAGGTGATTGACAAGTACGTGTCTGGAG
Organism: Epinephelus moara; assembly: GCF_006386435.1. Taxonomy (NCBI): domain Eukaryota; kingdom Metazoa; phylum Chordata; class Actinopteri; order Perciformes; family Serranidae; genus Epinephelus; species Epinephelus moara. The sequence goes on from NC_065514.1 coordinate 2,494,015, forward strand.
GGATGTGTGGATACGACAGAGAGGGCAGTCCCATCTGGTATGATGTCATCGGCCCTCTGGACCCTAAAGGTCTGTTGCTATCGGCGACCAAACAAGACTTCATGAAGACGAAGATCAGACACACTGAGATGCTGCAGAGGGAGTGTCAGAGGCAGTCGGAGAAGGTCAACGTCCTTTCCTCCTCTGACTTGTTTCCTCTCCTCTTCTGTCCTCCTTTCCTCCTCTTGTCTCCTTTCCTCTCTTGTTTTTCTCTCATCTCCTCTCGTCTCCTCCTCCTCTAACTCCTTGTCTTGTCTCATCTCGTCTCGTCTCGTCTCATTTCCTCTCCTCCTCCTCTAACTCCTTGTCTCGTCTTGTCTTGTCTTGTCTTGTCTTGTCTTGTCTTGTCTGGTCTCCTCTCCTCTCTCTTGTCTCGTCTCGTCTCATCTCCTCTCCTCCTCCTCTAACTCCTCGTCTTGTCTCATCTCGTCTCATTTCCTCTCCTCCTCCTCTAACTCCTCCTTTCGTCTCCTCTCTGTCTCAGTTGGGGCAGAACGTTGAAGCGATCACTCTGATCTATGACTGTGAAGGACTCGGACTGAAACACATCTGGAAACCTGCCATAGAGACGTACGGAGAGGTTCGTCACCTCCTCACAGTGTCATCACCAAACGTTCCCTCACAGAAAATTAAATTTAAAACCTATTTAATGATAAATGATGACATCACTGTGTCTGCTCCTTCCTGTAGATCCTCACCATGTTTGAAGACAACTATCCAGAGGGCCTGAAGAGGGTGTTTCTGATCAAAGGTGCGTCAGCAGATCCTCTGACTCTTTGTCTCTGAGTCGGGCTTCACTTCAGGTAGTTTTGTGTCTGATCTCGTTTTTCGGTCTTCGCTGCAGCTCCGAGAATGTTTCCCATGGCCTACAACCTCATCAAACACTTCCTGTGTGAGGAGACGCGACGGAAGATCATTGTTTTAGGAAGTAAGATGACAAACATGCTGATGTTTAGCAGGTATAATGTTTACCGTGTCATAGTTACTGATTCATGACTGTGTTTGAAGGTAACTGGCAGGAAGTGTTACGTAAACACATTGACCCCGAGCAGCTTCCTGTGGTTTACGGAGGAACCCTGACTGATCCTGATGGAGACCCTCGCTGCAGAACCATGGTGAGAGCTCAGACGTGGTGGAGCAGACAGTGAGTCTCTATAAATGTTCCTGGATGAAATGACGGACTTTGTTGTTGTTGCAGATAAAGTACGGCGGCACAGTTCCCAAGTCGTACTACGTTCAGGACTCGGTGAAGGTTCAGTACGACAGCAGCGTGACCATCAGCCGAGGCTCCGTCCTCCAGCTAGAATATGATGTCACAGCAGCCAGCAGCCTCCTGAGGTACAACACAACCTGCCGACTTAAAGTCTCCGTTCTTTAGCAGCTCAGAAAACATTTGAGGGTTTACTCGCGAGAACGCCAAAGACTTGGTACATGATGTCACTTCATAGTGTGTGACGAACAACCAGTACTACACGCTTTCCAATACACATTAAAAGGGGTTTCCTGTCACTTAAGCTGCTGTTTCCTGTTATTCTGATAACCAGCTCTGGGAACAGGTGCTTCTCCTCACCTATCTAAATCTGATCAGAGTCATGTCAGGTCTTCGACACGATATCATCAGCTTGATTTTTATGCCTCTGCGCCGGCGACATCTGTTGCCGAAGGTGTTATGTTATCTGTTCGTGCGTCCACGCCATTCTTGTGAATGCAAAATCTCAAGAACATTTGGAGGGAATTCCTTCAAATTTGGCACAAACGTCCACTTGGACTGAAGAATGAAATGATTAGAATTTGGTAGATGAAGGTCAAAGATCAAGGTCAGTGGACTCAGCAATGTACTGATTAGATTTGGTGGTCATGGGTCAAAGGTTAGTGTGACCTTGCATCTGTCTCATTCTCGTGAACGCGCTATCTCAAGAACACCTCAAGGGAATTTCTTTAAAGATTTGACACAAATGTTCATTTGGACTGAAGAATAAATTGATTTGAATTTGGTTGTTGAAGGTGAGAGGTCAAGGTCAGTGGACTTAACAATAAACCGATTAGATTTTGGTAGTCATAGGTCAAAGGTCAAGTCTATGTGACCTTTTCTGTCTCAGTCTTGTAAATGTGACCCTGATGGAATTGTGAATGTGACATCTCAAGAACATTGTGAGGGAATTTCTTCAAATTTGGCACAAACGTCCACTTGGACTGAAGAATAAACTGATTGAATTTGGTGGTCGAAAGTCAAAGGTCAAGGACAGTGTGACCCTGTCTTTCTCATTCTTGTGAACATGATATTTCACGAACACCTAAAGGAAATTTCTTCACATTTGGCACAAACGTCCCCTTAGACTCAAGGATTAACTGATTGAATTTCGGTGGTCAGAGGTCACTGTGACCTCACAAAACATGTTTTTGGCCATAACTCAAGAATTAACACACAAATTATGACAAAACTTGACACAAATGTCTAACAGGATAAAATAATGAAGGTCAAAAGGTCAAAGGTCAGCTTGACTGTGACATCATCATGTTTTAACGTCATATCTCAGCAACAGAAGGGGAGACATTCCTAATTTTATGAGAATTGCTTAGAATCCTGATTTTTAGAGATTTGAAATATGAAGTTAGATCATTAAACCAAAGTGTTTCTTCCCAGGTGGCAGTTTGCCAGCGACGGAGCGGACATCGGGTTCGGAGTGTACAGACGGACCAAAGACGGCGTCGGACAGAAAGTGGCTGAGATGCTGCAGGTTCTGCCCAGCGAACGCTACAATGCACACCTGGTCCCTGAAGACAGCGGCCTCACCTGCTCTGAGCCTGGAGTCTGTGAGTACACACACACACACACACACACACACACACAGTGTACTTAAAGGCATTCATGGGATTAATGGCTTACACGTTGCATCACTTCCTGTCAGTGTCTCCTGGATAGGAAGGAAACTTAAATCTGGGGCAGGAACGTTCACAATAAGAAAACCCATGACAGAATGTAAATACATTGAACGGACTGCAGATTTATTTACACTACAAATACTTTATTTAAACACAAAGAATATGAAAATGAAATGAAATTATATTAATAATATAATGTAAAATAGTTAGAGTGCAGTAATAAGTTAAGTAATTTACAAGTGCAACAAAGAAAGTTTAGCAAAGAAACCATCAATTAAAGCACAAAAGAACAATAAATAAATATGAACATATATAAATATATAATATATGTATGTAGCACAGTCTTGAAGGAGGAGTTCAACATTTTTGGAAATCGTTCTTGCAGAGACATTCACAAAGAGATTGATGCCACTCTCACGTCTTTGTGTTCAATATGAAGCCAAACAACGGTGACCAATGGGAACAAGTTTTAAAGTTGCCCAGTATTGAGACGAAACAGGCTGCAATGTAATTACTTGGGGCATTTGTACACCATCAATTTACGTCCACTTACAGTGTTTGTTTTTGTCACTGACAGGCTCAGATTGTTGTTCTAAGTGTCTGACAACATTGATGATAAAATGACTGTTTATTTAAATGGAGGCTGGTGGGTTTGGTGATGGTGATTTCAGGGCTGTTTCTGGTTAAACAAAAAGGATCTTACTCTTTAACATAAAGCTCTATCTCTGTAGGGATCCTTTCATAATTTTGTCAGACACTTAGAATAATAATCTGGTGGCAATCATAATTTTGGGGCTGTTTCCTGTCAAACAAGAAGGACCTTTCTTATTAACAAAAACATCTTTCTCTGTAAGGACCCTTTCCTTGATGTTGTCAAACATGTATAACAATCTGAGCCTGTCAGTGGTAACAACAAGCAAAATGGAGGCTGGTGGGTTTTGGCTATAGCAATTTTGGGGCTGTTTCCTGTAGTTGAAAAGGATCTTGTCTTAAAAAAAAAAAGTCTATCTCTGTGGGGACCTTTTTCTTGATATTTTCAGACACGTATAACAATCTGAGCCTGTCAGTGTCAAAAACAAGCACAATTTAAATTTAGTCTGGTGGGTTTGGTGATGGTGATTTCAGGGCTGTTTTTGGTTAAACAAAAAGGATCTTACTCCTTAACACAAAGCTCTATCTCTGTATGGATCCTTTCATAATGTTGTCAGACACTTAGAATAACAATCTGAGCCTGTCAGTGACAAAAACAAGACATTTTATTGAATGTAAACTGACGGTGCTCAATTGCCCCAAGTGGTGACACTGTAGCCTGTTTGGCTGCAGCGCTCTCAGTCAATACTGGACCAGTTTCAAAAATTGTTGTTCCCATTGGTCACTTAGACACAAGAATGTAGGAAAATGGGATCCAGTTTAAAAAAATACCAAAGTTTCCCTTTAAAATCCTGCAGGATGCCAGTTGTAGTTAACTAACTGTTGTGTCCTTGCTTTTGTGCAGACGTGCTGTGTTTCGATAACAGCTACAGCATCCTGCAGTCCAAGAGGGTGAGCTACAAAGTCGAGGTTCTTCCTCCGCCGGACGGACAGATGCAGAGTCCACACAGCCGAGGACATGGCAGGCTGCAGTGAGCGGGAACACAGAGTTCACTGAGTATCACCAGTCACTGACAGCAAAATCAATACACTTACATCAGAGCAAAAAACAACTGTGGACTTCCTGTCAACACCTCTGTTTGTCCCACTGTACGCATCATGTATGTGTTAGTTTATAATCAGTAATTATCCCTCGATAACTTGATTATAGAGCGGTCTTTTACAATGCAGCTGATAACCACATGTGCCCTACCTGCAGACACAGGCTGATGAACGTAGTGAAGCATTTAGCATCTAAATGTTTCCCTCAAAAGTTCCTGTATTGTTATTGTAACAAGATCGACTACAGCTGCTTTAAATACAAATTATTAGCCGCAGCACCGGCGATAGCTGTGGACGAAGGCATTATGTTTTCGGGTTTTCCATCCGTCCGTCCATCCTTGTGATATCTCAAGGAACGGCTCAAGGGAATTTCTTCAAATTTCCCACAAATGTCCATTTGGACTCAGCAATGAACTGATACGTTTTTGGTGGTCATAGGTCAAAGATCAAGGTCACTGTGACCTTGTCTGTCTCATTTCTCCAAAACACCTCAAGGAAGTTTCATTGAAAATTTGACACGAATGTCCACTTTGACTGAAAAATAAACTGATGAGAATTAGGTGGTCAAAGGTTAAAGGTCAAGGTCACTGTGACCTTCCTTTTTCATTCTTGTGCAAAAAGTATCTCATTAACACCTAATGGGAATTTCTTCAAATTTGGAACAAATGTTCACTTGGACTCGATGAACAGGTTAGAGTTGATGGTCAAAGGTCAAGGTTACTGTGACCTTGCATCTGTCTCATTCTTGTGAATACGATATCTCAAGAACACCATAAGGACATTTCTTTAAATTTAGCACAAACGTCCACTGAAGAATCTGGCTAGAAGTTTGTGGTCAAAGGTCAAGGTCCGTGTGACTTTGCATCTGTCTCATTCTTGTGAATGCGGTACCTTAATAACTTGATGGGATTTCTTCAAATTTGGCACAAACATTCACTAGGACTCAGCTATAATCTGATTGGATTTCAGTGGTCAAAGGTCAGAGGTCAAGGTCACTGTGACCTTGCTTCTGTCTCATTCTTGAAATGCGATATCTCAAAAACACCTTGAGGGAATTTCTTCAAATTTGGCACAAACGTCCACCCGGACTCACCAATGAACTGATCAGATTTTTTCATCAAAGGCCAAGGTCAAAGGTCAGCTTGACTGTGACATCATCATGTTTTAACATCATATCTCAGGAACAGAAGGGGAGACATTTGGTCAGATACTGAATTGGTGACTCTAATCTTGAAACTGTGCTGATTGTATAGATCTTCTGTGTGTGAAGCATCCGTGTTTTCACTGACATGGATGGAGACTGTCAGAGACACTGGACTGGTGGGCGGAGTCATACAACCACGGAGCAGGAATTCTAGTTTTTACGTGTGTCAATGTGGCCAAGAAACTGACTTTCTTCAGGAGGAATCTACAGGGATAAATTAGGTTGCTGTAATTTTCAACACTGAATATAAACACCTGGTTATTTGTTTACAGTATGTTAAAAAATCAGCTCACTGCAGACGTCTGGTGCTAACTGTCTCCTCTCTATGCAAATACACCTCGGTGCAAAGCAGTCCAATTCACTGGACTGTACGTCGTCTACATCACTGCAGCAAGGTGAGGAGTGAAACCAGGAACGACAACATTTTCTGCAGGTGTGAAGTTTCTCTTTTGGCACAGATTTATTCAGGAGTGACAGATCATGTGCTGATCCTGACACAGACAGTGTTTCCAAACTGATTTAAGTTTACCGTTTATTTACAGTTGATCACAGTTGAATGAAGAAGTGAACTTACTTTTGAGAAATGTGTGAAACTGATATTAGAAACAGAAACCTCGATAAGGTGATCCTCGATCCTTCGGCCCCTGAAGGTTTGAGGCCCCGGGGTCGTTGTGAATAGATAATTAATGTGACATGTTTCTTCAGGACAATGAAGGTCATAGATATCTTTTTTTTTCAAAGGAACTTGTTTCACCAGCATTTCAAACCAGAATCACTTTAACTGTATGAACTCATCAGTTCATGTCGTTGTCACGTGTTTGTAATCTAATGTGATAATTAACGACCGTATTGTCCTGTTTACCCGACTGAACAGCTGAACAAACAAAGAAGGACGACAAGCTGAAGACAGACGGAGCAAAGTTACTGTATGAGGTCATTCATCGAGCTGTCAGATCATCATGTGTTTGATAATTGTTCATTTGTTCTGCTCATGTTGTTTGACTTTATGATCAGAGTCTAAATGATGTGTTGAAATGAAGGATGTTTATAATATTAATAAATGTGTAATTACAGCCTTGAAAAACAACATGAGGTCATAATGAGGACAGAATTCACAAAATAATGTGAACAAGATATTTTTGTAATTTAAGAAGAATCTTCAGTTACACTTAGTTTGTTTGTTTACTTGTAATAAAAGCAGAAATTAAAGAAAAACTGTTGGTTTTAATGTTGTAATGTCTCATATTTCAATATGCTGTAGTCCAGTATGACACCACTGCAACATACACAACCTCAGCAACACACATGTAGCTCAAGTTCAATTTATTGTCGTCTTTAAATACAGCAGCATACAGTGAAATATGAAGTGTTGTTACTCATGAATCCAGGTACATTCAACATGAACATGACAACATTAAAGTGCATTACGAAACAAAAATAAAAATATGATAAATATGGCATAGTAATGAATAATATGACAAATGGTTCCCACTGGTGTTTGCAGCTCCTCAGATCCTGGTTGTCTCAGGTTATAACTGCACTGTTTTTAATGTAATGTGAGTTTTTCTTTGAATGCAGTGAGTTTTAAAGGGATAGTGCACCCAAAAATGTAAATTCAGCCATTATCTACTCACCCATATGCCGAGGGAGGCTCAGGTGAAGTTTTAGAGTCCTCACATCACTTGCAGAGATCCAAGGGGAGAGGAGGTAGCAACACAACTCCACCTAATGGAGGCTGACGGCGCCCCAGATTCAAACGTCCAAAAACAC
>NC_065514.1:2501735-2525571 GCF_006386435.1 Epinephelus moara
AGGACTCTAAAACTTCACCTGAGCCTCCCTCGGCATATGGGTGAGTAGATAATGGCTGAATTTTCATTTTTGGGTGCACTATCCCTTTAAGGTTGCAATCTGAATTACTCACAAGGGTCTGTTGTCCTGCTCAACATATTGTGGAGGGCCCCTTCAGCCCACGGGCCCCTGTGCAGCTGTCTCTATTTACGCCCCTGCTTGTTGTAAAGTACTATTTTACTGTTGTTTTTTTATACCAGCATTTGACAGCAGAGTGATTTTACCTGCTTTGACCACCAGGTGGCGACAAGAGGAGGGAAATGTTTTATGATGTATTACATAACTGTTGGTCAGTGAATATTAGGCGCTAATAACACTGAGGGTTAGAGGAACATTCAAATCAGAACAATGAGTTTCATGCGGTGACTTGATGTCCTGAGACATAAACAGCTGACAGCTTTATGATGCAGCTCTACTTTAATAAACAGTAAGATGCATTTTAACACACAGACATGCAGTTTGTTGTTGTTGTTGTGATGCAGACAGATGAGCTCCAGCTGCAGACACTTCATCTGTGCAGCAGCAGCAGCAGCCGGGCTAGGTGCCAGAGGGATGGTGCAGGATGAGGATGAGGATGAGGAGGAGGGAGGAGGGGGTGATGATGGGGGTGCACAGATGCCATGTGCCTTTACATAACAGCAGCTGGCTCCGGATACAATTGGAGGATGAGAAACCGCTGGCCGCAGCAGCGGCAGCAGCACCGCTGTGTGCCGCATTGCCCCGAGCTGTCACACACAGTAACGGGGGGGGGTGTGTGTGGAGGAGGAGGTGTGTGTGTGTGTGTGTGTGTGTGTGTGTGTGTGTGTGTTCACATGCTGCAGAAACACAGCATCAGAATATTATCAGCTGTGACAGAGAGGAGGAAGAGGAGGAGGAGGAAGAGGGAGTTTGTTTATTAGCTCTACCTGCCGCTGTCCGGTAGGCGGTGATAACGGGGGTGTGTGTGATGGACCGGCGGGGGGCGGAGCCGCTCGGACATGAGTAAATGACGTCAGCCCCCAGGTCGCCGAGCAGTGAAACAAACATGGCGACAGAATGGAGCGGGCAGCAGGGTTACATTCTCACTGTCATCATATTCCTGTGGAGCGCGGTCGGCGGCCGCACGGAGACCGCGGCGTCCGGCGTCAGCAGCGGCAGCCAGGTGCTCGGCATGCGGCTGGAGAGGAGCGACAAGCCGGCCGGCACCAATGACGACGGTGTCATCCAGGTGACTGAGGAGAGCGCCGTGCAGCTCCGGTTTTACGGGGTGCAGCTCCACTCGGGCGCCTGGACGCAGATCCGCTTCACGGAGCTGGCGGACGGCGGCGGCGGCGGCGGGGACGAAGCGGAGGATGAGGAGGAGGCGGTGGCGGCGGCGAGGGGCGGCAGCGGCATGATGGTGATGGAGCCGCCGGACAGGACTTGTGTTGATTTCACGAAGGACATCAGCGTCGAGACCTTCATGAACGTGAGCAGTCGGGGCACGTCGGGGCTGCTCACCGTGCACATTAAGCCGCTCCGCAAGAGCGAGCCGCGGAAGGAGTACGCCCTGTGCACGCGGAGCGCGGACGGGAGCAGGTGGGTGCTGCTGGGGGACAGTGATGGCAGGGTGCTGGTGGTGGAGGAGAAGAAGTCGCTGCTGCCCATGTGGCTGCAGGTGATCCTCATCTCGTGCCTGCTCGTGCTCTCCGGGATGTTCAGCGGGCTCAACCTGGGGCTCATGGCGCTCGACCCCATGGAGCTGCGCATCGTGCAGAGCTGCGGCACCGACAAGGAGAAGAAGGACGCGCGGAAGATCGAGCCCATCCGCAGCAAAGGCAACTACCTGCTGTGCTCTCTGCTGCTCGGGAACGTCCTGGTCAACACCACCCTCACCATCCTCCTGGACGACCTGACCGGCTCCGGGCTGGGCGCGGTGGTGGCCTCCACCATCGGCATCGTCATCTTCGGGGAGATCGTCCCGCAGGCGCTGTGCTCGCGCCACGGGCTGGCCGTGGGCGCCAACACCATCGTGCTCACCAAGTTCTTCATGTTCCTCACCTTCCCGGTGTCCTTCCCCGTCAGCAAGCTGCTGGACGTCCTGCTGGGCCAGGAGATCGGCACCGTGTACAACCGGGAGAAGCTGGTGGAGATGCTCAAGGTGACGGAGCCCTACAACGACCTGGTGAAGGAGGAGCTCAACATGATCCAGGGCGCGCTCGAGCTCAGGACCAAGACAGTGGAGGACGTCATGACCCCCATCGCGCACTGCTTCATGATCCAGGCGGACGCCGTGCTGGACTTCAACACCATGTCTGAGATCATGGAGAGCGGCTACACGCGCATCCCCGTGTACGACGACGAGAGGTCCAACATCGTGGACATCCTGTACGTCAAGGACCTGGCCTTCGTGGACCCGGACGACTGCACCACCCTGAAGACCATCACCAAGTTCTACAACCACCCGGTGCACTTTGTGTTCCACGACACCAAGCTGGACGCCATGTTGGAGGAGTTCAAGAAAGGTGAGGTCATCGTGTCACACCTGGGGAAGGCTGCGTCACACACACACTTCCTGTCCCCTCCTCCTCCTCCTCCTCCTCCTCTTCCCTGCAGGCTGTGTGTGTATCGATCAGCTCTATTGACAGCTGGAACATCACAGCCTACATTTTCAAAATATGGTCATTGATTTTTAAGGTCATACACACTCACCAGGGGGGCAACCTGTGGCTCTGGGGCCACATGGGGCCCCTCTGCTGTGGCCCCCTGTAACTCTGACGTTTATTTTCACAACCTTTATTTTAGGATTTTCACTATAAAACAAACACTCAGTGCATCATCTGAACAGCTCAGTCACAAATATCTCCTTTCTCATTATCTTCCATTTTTTGTTGAATATTTTAGCCACAGCCCAACAGGTGAGATCTGACGTCCACCTCACTGCAGCACATCGTTTAGCAATAACCAGAATGATTTCTGTGAGCTGGAACACTTCTGTCTGATATTAGAATTTAAGAGGTTGCCCCAAAGACACTTATAGACAGCTTAACAGCTGAAACACAGACATTACTACGAGAGCAACATCTCTCACCTCTCCCATGGATTACAACAGCAAAAGGGGAGAGGTAAGGCGGGAGACACCTCTTATATTTGGGGTAAAAGGTGAACATATTGACTACGGAGGCCTGAGAGGGTCAGGTAATAACAACTGAGACTAATTTTTTTGTAATTCTAGGGTGTGAATGTAACAGGGTCAGTTATACAGCAGTAAAATGTGCAGGGCTGAAATGATTCCTCAAGTAACTCCAACTAGTCCATACCCATTATGTACAGCATACCATACCATGACTTAGTCATACCAACAATTAAAAAACACCAACATTGGTCCACAGGGGGAGCCACAGCGATCGGTCGCATTTTAGCCATTTTGAAGCATTTTTCTGTTGTTATAGCGCCACCCAGTTGCCAATTAGAGTTAAATTTCTCCAGTCACCTTGAGGCGTCCTGTTCTACATATCTACCAAGTTTAGTAAAAATCCATATGGCGGTTAGGCCTAGATAAGAAATGAGCTCTCTAGCGCCCCCATTTTGTTTGATGGGGTCAATAATGGAGGGGTCCCCTCAGATTATGTGTGGTCATATGCCTACAAAGTTGCGTGGTGATGGGTGAAACCCTTGAGATGTTATACACCTTTATGTGATGAGCCACGCCCTCCGCAATATTCATTGCCTTATAGAAGCTCAGTTTTAGTAAGTTTTCCAACTTTTGCCAAGAGGGAACTTTAGATATTGGTCCCTAGATTATGTTCACCCAGTTTCATGCAGATCGCTCAAACTTCCTAGGAAGAGATCCATTTGAAGTGTTTTTCAAAAAATTCAAAATGGCGGAAAATCTATATAAGCGGAAGTTATGGGTTCTTGAGGCAAATGTGTTCCTCATGAGGAGAGGCATCTCTGTGCAAAGTTTCATGTCTCTACGACATACGGGGCATGAGATATGCCCATTCAAAGTTTGCAATTTCAATCGGTTGCTATAGCGCCCCCCTTTGGCCAATTGATGTAATATTGCTTCATTGGCATCCTCCCATGACCCTCTACCACTGTGCCAAATTTCACATGGATTGACCAAGTCAGTGAGGAGAAAAATGTGGAACACACAGAGTTTTCATCATTAAGATAATTCGATTACTAAAAAGCCTCGAGGCAAATTATTCTCACACACACATACAGTAGAAAAGTACAGATCAAGAACAGCAGGTATATTAATGTGGATTACAGTCAGTAGGGTCAGCAGTGTGAGGCACCACAGTGAATGAGTCTAAACTACTCAGTCATAGGAACCTTAAGTATGATCATTAAGACAAAGTAATAAGTATCAGTAAAATAATTAATTACACTCTGAAGTCACAGAGTCGTACGTTGGACAGCTTTGTACAGAGGGCTCCACCATGTTCAACTGAGCAGCAGCTGAGTTTACAGACGGCAGACGCATCATTTGATCCGTCACAGCTGGTGAAGTTCAAACTGCAGACAAATGTTTCTGCAATTAGAGCAATAAAAATGTTAAATTTGAAAAAAAGGAAACACATTTGTTGGTCATTTCTCTCACTTTTATTATGTTCTTTTATATATTATTGTTGCCCTTAAATAAAGCCAAAGTAGTTTAATAAAAACACGCAGTATTTCTTATCTGATTACTGGAATAATCATCAGAATAATCAATAGAATACTCGATTACTAAAAGAGTCGATAGCTGCAGCCCTAAATATGTGATAAAGTCAAATCTACATTTGTAATATTAAGTATTATAATTACACAACATTAGTTTCAGTTGTTATTACCTGGCCCTCTCAGGCCTCCATAGTCAATATGTGGAACCTTTGATACTCAGTTTCTGTTCCCCTACGTTCACCTTTGGGTGTCTCCCATCTTACCTCTCCCCCTCTGCTGTGGTGCTCCATGGGAGAGGGGCTCGAGTTCATATGGTCGTAACTGACGGAGGATTTTATTTTCACCTCTCGCTGTCAGCTGTCAGGAATAATCAGAGATCACCTCCGCAGATATCCACAGCCTGGACCTCTTTATATCAACATGACGCAGACATCACCAGAGCGCACCGGTTACATATGATCCAACTGATCATATTTCCACATGTATTTTGTCTCCACTCCGTGTTAAGACCATGTGTGTGTCTTTCTGACGAGATAACTTTACATGGTTGGTCCCAGTGGATACCTCAGGTCCTCTGGTTTCATATGACACCTGTGTCGTCACTGCAGCTTTAAAACTGAGCCGATACAGCAGGTTGTATTTGCTGACATCAGTCTGCCTCACCTCTGACCTTCAGCTTCACCTGTCATACCTGGGACTGTTATTGTCAGTGAGTAAACTGTTGAACTTGATCCACTTTAAGGGTCAACCACAGACCTTTCATGGGCCCCCCCTGGCCTTGGGCCCGGTTCGTCTGTACCCTTTGACCCCCCCTGATGGCGGGCCTGGTGACGGGTGCAGATGGTACCATGACCTTGATTTCCTACCTGTAGTAAGAAAAGCTGCCTCTCTGTGCATGATGGACTCTGATTGAGAGACTTTTTTTGAATATTGTATTTTCCAATTGATTAATTAATAGACATTAAAAAATAAATCACCAAGGCTAAAGAAGCCTTTAGTTGCCCAAATCCAGAAGTCAGGGTCTGTTAAGGCCCTGACACACCAAGCCGACGGTCGGCCGTCGACCAAAGTTGGGCCATCGGTGAGCGTCTGTCGCCCTAGTTTTTGCGGTGTGTCCCGCACCGTCGGCACTTCGGCGTCTGCGGCTTTTCGGCTGATTGAGCATGTTGAATCGGCGGCAGAGCTTGTCGGTGAGAGAGATCACTCTGATTGGCTGTTCAGGTTTTATTTCCTCGCCCCTGTAGCGAGTGAATCTGCCTGTAGTGAAACCGGGGCTAACCGGTGCTTCCTCCTCAGGCTCCACTTCACTCAGCTGCCCCACAGACCCGCTGCTTCTTCACACTTTAACCTGAATAACAAACCGGAGCTAGCTGGGAGCGGCTAGCGGAGCGTTAGCCGCAGCATGACCGGAGGGAAGCACAGCCAGTTAGCCTCCGCTAGTCTCTGAGCTAGCCCCGGCTCTCCGTTTGGATCCAACCGGAGCACCGAGCCCTGGTTTGTTATTCAGGTTAAAGTGGGAAGAAGCAGCGGGTTTATCGGGCAGCTGAGTGAAGTGGAGCCTGCGGAGGAAACACCGGGACCGTCTGGATGTAATAGTCCGTGGAGGTGCTGCGGTGCTCGGCTGCACAGATAGGAAACCCCTCGGCTGACAGGATGTACCACTCTCTCACTCCGCTCTCTCTCACGCAGGCGCAGAACGTACGTGCTACTTGGCCGTCGGATGTAGTCCGTGTAGTGTGTTCAAATGCAACTGACACAGGGCGACGTGAGGCGACGTAGACGACGCAACAGTTGGCTTTCATCGCCGCTAGTTCTTTGATGTCAGTTTGGTGTGTCAGCACCTTTGCACCTGACAGGAAATCAAGATTATCACATATTGGAGCAATGACAGAGGAGATTTGAGATCTGCCCTCTGGGTGTCTTATACAGCCGACATTGAAGCAGCAGAACAAATGTGATGCAACAAATACCCACTAATAAGCACATTGTGGTCCTGATGATGCACGTGTTCTGACACAGGAAGATGTCATCGTTAATTACCAGCTCTTCTCTGTTTTATCTTCATCATCTTATTTTAGAAAACAATTCTGCATACCCTGTTCTCCAGCCTGTATGACGGCCACGAACTGTTAACTGCAACAAGGGTTCTTTAACTTTATCCTGATACCCAAAAGTCACTTTATAGTGTCCTAAAATACTTATTATATGTATATATATTTGCAGGTTGACATTTATAACTCAAAATATGATCAACAAATTAATTAATTATGATGTAATATTATAAGGTAAGACTGTATTGATCCCAGGAGGGGGAATTCACAGCCTAGCATTATATTAAAGCCATAAGCAGCGATGCACGATATGTATTTTTTGCCGATATCCAATATGCCGATAACAACTCATATTGCCGATAACTGATACCGATATCGATACAACCACTTTTGTCTCCACCTAACTTTAGTGATCGTCAAGTCTCTTCTGTAGCGGAATCAACATCATATTATACATGTATACTGTTATTGTGACGGCCCACCAGCAGATGGAGACATGAAATACAATACTTTTCAGTGCATGTACGGAGTCACATACCTGGGTTCACATGTTTTTAGCATGTAACAAAAAGCCTTCGTATTTAACAGCGCTGTATGGACGCAGATCTTTGCACAGGAAGTAGGTGATGGACTGTGTTTTTTTCTGATGGTAGTTTTGTCAAGCTCAGTGTGTCCAGTGTTGGTTGATCTTTAGCGTTAGCTTGGCCGTCAGCGGCTAACCTCTATCTGCGAATGGTGGAGTAGTAGTATTCCAACAGTATTTTATTTTCATATGACACTGCTTGTAAATGACGTGTCATATCTAAGTCCTCCTTCTGTGATAGAAAGTCCAAAATAAGTCCAGATATTTGAGTTAAAAGCAGACGGAGCATTTCCTGTTTTCTGTCTCCGGTGCCTCCATCTTTGTTTTGATGAACTTCCTGCCAAATGCCGCTGACTGAGACCTCTGCTGACCTCACCAGGAAAAAAACATCAGCACCATCTAGTGGACAGAAAAAGCAACTGATTTAATTGTTCTAGGACCAAAAGTTGGATTAAAAGATCAATACTTGGGGTCCGTGTATCACCAATATCGCCATGCAAAATATTGCAATCCTCTGCTGTACCGATTTTCCCCCACCCCTAATATTTATCACAATACTCAGCATATTGCAAACTATTTAAAATTGCAGTAATATCGTATCGTGACTTAAGCATCGTGATAATATCGTGGATCTTCTGGTGATACCCACCCCTTTTTCTGGCCTACACGATTCAAGTATTGTTTTAATAGGCTACAGCAACTGTTTTACATTCACTTAAGTTTTGTTTTCTCAGTCAGCCATTGGAGAAAAAAAGTACAATGTCAGGTCCTCATTGCAATGAATTGTGGGTTATTAAATCAGTGCATTCTGCTATGGTCTGCACCCCAGGCGGACTCTTTGGAAGTCTGCAGAAGGTCCGCTTTAGGCCCCTTGAGGACTGGATGAACTGAGCTCTCAGCTCCCAGACTTGCTGGGAACACACCCTCAAAGTCTGAAGTGTGGACATTTGGATTCAGCCTTGACGTGACCCACTGTGAGTTTAAAAAACTCTGCAATCCATCATGTGCTGTTTCCTTTATTGGCTCCATCAGAGTTTGATCTGATCTGGCAGCAGGTTTGTCTCCAGCAGCAGATTTCACTGATGATCAGCTTCAGTCACAGAGCAGGAACTAATCAGTGAAATCAGCTGCTGTGTTCATCATGTGTGAGTGATGGGATGAAAATGTGTGCGTTCAGGCGCACCGGATTACTGCGGGAAATCTCAGTGTTGATATCCACACCTTCAACACAAAGCTGGTATCATGACAGTGACACACCTGCAGGGAATTAAAGCTTATTGTGATGATGATGATGATGATGATGAGGCTGTTTGAAGGTATCAGATGCTTTTCTTCACATTTTTAACGCATCAAAACACACACAGATTATTTTGATCAGATTTATAGAGCTGAGCATTTGATTCTCTTCTGTGTTATAAACAGTGTTGGACAAGTTACTCTCAAAATGTAATATAATATAATATCTTCTCAAATTGAGGAAATCTACCAGGTCTGTAAGCAGACAGGATGATGGGGGGTTAGGAGACTTCCATTCTACCAAATTTCCACCACTGTCCACCACAGTCAGAGTAGTGACGTCCTCTGGAGCCCCAAACTGTGCTATCAGAGAACAGGGCTGCAAATCCCTTTTTAAAATTACAGACAAGGTTCCAGAAACGTTGGCCCAGAGACTCTTTAGTTTGGGACAAATATAGAACATATGAGCAAAGTCTGCAGGCGTGTTATCGCAGCAATCACATTGATGTTGACTTTACATGGACAAGGGTCATGTTGTTCAATACAGTTCATTTCAAATCCAGTGCTGCACATCATGTGTTCACAAACAGCGGTCACCACTTTGGATTAAAATCACCTGATTATATTAATTACAGTGTGATGATATAGAACCATTGAATAGCCTAAACATTTTTAGATAAATGACTAGTCTTGGACACAGGAAGTCAGGCAGACATAACTCAACTTTACTTACCTTTCATACAAACATGCAGCCCAAAGTGCTTCACATGGCAAACTTGGAATGACACAGACACAAGACAATGAAAAAGCAAACCAACCACAAACAGGAGGTAAAAACCAATGGTTAAAAATCAAGACTGTTGATGTTACTCCACATTAAAAGCCAGATTGAAAAGATAGGTCTTTAATTTACGTTTAAAAATACAGAGAGAGCGTTACACCTTCTGATATCCAGAGGCAGTGAATTCCACAGTTTAGGGAGTAAAGGTGCTCTCAGCAGGACTTTTATGAGACATGAGGAACATTGAAAAGTAAAGCAGTGGAGGACCTCAGTGATCTGGCTACAACATAAAATGATAAAAAAGAAAGATGTATGGAGGGGTGAGGTCATATAAGCTTTATAACAAGTAAAAGAACTTTAAAATCAATTCTAAAAGATATGTGATCCATTTTCCTTGTTTAGTTGGATCATGGGGAGTACCACCAGTTGGTCCAGGAGCTTCTCCTCCATCATGGACGTTTGACTCAGGGGCAGTTTGACAACCTGATGTCTATCGTCGGGCCGTATAGCTCTGGGTATCCAGCAACCGCTACCACCAGTTTCTCCTCCATTGTTTACCAACTGTAAACTTGTTGTCGTGACCACCACAGAAGGCCCGCCTCTCACATCATCCCATTGGACAATGGGGAAAAAGCTAACAAAAAAAGAGATGACATGGGGCGCATTTCTGCTCTGAGTTAATGTTTATTCAACTCGAGGAGTTCGGAGTGCTCCGGCAAAAATGCCAGCTGCCTAGAACGCAGAAATGTGAGGCGTGTTGCAACACAAAAACAGCGAGCAAAACACTTCATTCTCATTAAATACAATTACAAAAAGGCGCCTCCAGCTGCTAAAATGCTTTCTGTGTGATCGGATCCTTAACACGCAAAAGCAGAACGGGACACGTTGTAGACGTTGCAGTGTATTAATGGAAACACTGAACATGATAACGGCATCACCCAGATGTGCCAGTCACTGGTAGTCTGTAAAGACATGACAACACACAACCACCTTCGGATAGACAGTTTATTTTGGATGGTAACATGTGATATTACTTTGCTACTGCTAAAATGTAATATCTCACTGTAAGACGTAACCCCCAACACTGGTTATAAATCTTAAAGTCATCTGTTAGTTGCTGTGGAACTGTGTGCACATGCACGAGTCTTGTGTAGCCATAAATAGACGTAGACATCCCAAAGCATCTCTATTAACCCTACCATCTATAGAATGTCACAAAAAATGAAAAATGTTTGTCATATCTTCCCAGACATTTAAATGTTTAGTTTTTGTTCGACCAACTGTTTAAAACTCCAGAAATTCAGTTTATGATCATAGACGACAAAGAAAAACATCAAATCTTCAACATTTTAGAAGCTGGATAATCGAATGTTTTTCATTTTCTGTCTTGAATGGCAGAAAAATTGATGAAGCGGTTATTGAAATAGTTAAACTTAAATCAATCTGGCTGACAGACTGATTGTTTAAGCTCTTGGTGTTCAGTCACTGTTAACGGAAAAAGGTCTCCCTCAATTTCAAGGTTGAAACCAGCTCCTGTTTCTGCTGCTGAAGTGCCCTGAAGCAAAGACACCAATATAAACCTGCTGCAGGGCGTTTGACCTCTGACCTCCCTGTGAGGGGAACACAGTTTACATGAGGTCTGTGTGTTCTGCTTTCAGAGCAGCTGGTGGTGATGATGATGATGATGATGATGATGATGCTGTTGGATGATGTCAGAGGCTGTTTGGCTGCAGCACTGTGCTGCTGACTGTACACAACATGCCAACAGGCCTGTTTGTGTGTTTGGTGACAGTGGCTGATGTTTGCAGGCAGGATGACTCAGAGCGGCCGGCTCAGCGCCGATTTCTGCTCTGTGCTGGGCTGTTTATGTACGGTGGCCCTGACCATCCATCTTTTTCTTTTTTGGGGGGGAGCCAGAAGTGACCATATTTGGACAAGAGGGTGGAGCTGTGGAACTTTTATAATTTCCTTTGGTGTTTTACAGGTATCTAAGAAACACATTAGTGTATCCTAGAGCTCTAATTCCAACTCATCTTTAACCTCCCAAGCTACTAAGTCATCCTGGGAGAGAGACTTGGACACACTACTGACGACCTGGAATGGAAGTGTGGAGCCATGCTATGGAAATATATATTTGCAATTGACCTATGGCTAAGCCACGCCCCCTCCAGTCACTCAGACAAACTATCAACATTCAGTGCCCGGCGCTATGGCAGGTGTCACAGTACACGGCATTTCACAGGAGGCAACTGATGATTTTTGGAGACATAACGATCAGATGTCATTGAGAAGTAACCAAAAGGGCCTAAACTAGGCATTGGAGGGATATATTCATCATTTTATTGTTGAGAAGGTCGATGAAAAGCTTAAATTACAAGCCAAAATTTACAGGTCACAGTGTACGCTTGTGAACCGCATCTGGTTGCCGTCACCATCAAAGACAACAAGTTAAAGTGCCACTGAAGTTAAGGTTTTTGGCTCAGAATATGAGAAAAGGATAACGGCCTTTTTACCATCTTTACCAAGAGTGTCTCTCCGTTAGTTTGGTGCTACAGTATTTACACTGAATCATTCAGCATAACGTTTGCCAACCTTTGTTATCTCTGCCATTACAGATAAGTTAATGAAGCTAAGCTCCAGAAGTTAACGTTAGCTTAACTAGAGCCCTTTGGACAACAGCTAACAATGATGTACGATCACCAAAGTACAAAACTAGAACAAAATAGGCTAATGAACTCCCAGCAAACAAGGTGACATGATGAACAACGCAGCTAGGAGCTAACGTTAGGCTAACTTTAGCTAACGTTAGCTAGAGATGTTAAAGATAACTTTATATTTCTTTCCAGCAAAGTGACAATATGTTGCCTCAAACACAATGTTGACTTACCTTAGAACAGATGTAGACATCATTGTTAATCTTATTCACGTTGAGTTGATGTTGTGGTCTAACGTTACCACACAACTTTATCCAAAGGAGACACTTTTCTCGGTTGAGATGTGGTTTAAAGTGTAAAAAATACACCTGGTCGCCCAGCCTCTCAGGATACCTTGTGTCAGAGTTGCATGTACCCCATGCACACCGTTTGACCATTTTTAAACTTCAAATCTCAGAAAAAGCTCATAAAACCGAACAAAACTGACTTTCTGTAATGCATTTCAATGTACGTCCAGGCAGAGAATGTCCCAGTGTATGGGAATGGCTATACGCACTGTGATTGGCTCATCGCGTGTAAGGGCGGGACTTAGCCATAGGTCAATTCAACCAAAACTCAGTTCAGAATTTTACACTGCTCATATGACAAACAAAATGGATGCTAATGTTTCTCCTCCCTGCTGTAACATTAGACCCTATGTGCCTCCTACTGGGTCATATTACAAATATCAAACACTAGACTCTTTAATCTTTTGACTTTTGCTGCCAGGAAAAATATTCTGCTCTTCTGGACCAAGGACGAAGCTCCAACTAAAAAGTCGTGGCACAATCTTATAATGTTTGTCTGTCTGTCCGTCCCATTCTCATGAACACGATATCTCAAGAACGCCTTGAGGGAATTTTTCCAAATTTGGCACAAATGTCCACTTGGACTAAACAACGATCTGATTAGATTGTGGTGGTCGAAGGTCAAAGGTTAAGGTCACTGTGACCTCGTTTGTTGCATTCTTGTGAACATAGTATCTGAAGAATACATTAAGGGAATTTCTTCAACATCAGGTCGACCCTCACTGGTCCCGCCCCCATATAACCCTATGCTACATCATAAATACCATTATTCAGAGACGTGCTCCAGACTGGGTTGCCAGGTAACAATTCAAATAATTGCTGACTGTAGCATCACATGGCGAGCAGTTATTAATAAGTTTAACAACAAAGTCAAGGCCTTTAAAAGCTCGGTGTTGGATGTTAGCCGCTGCTGCTAATTAGCTTGTGCTAACACTCTGGAGAAGGTCCCTCAGCGCTTTGTGTAACCTGTGTCAGGTGGACAGAGATCAGACACTCGGTACAATCCTGTTGTCTTCCTGTGAACTGTGAAAGACGTCCACACATGACATGTGTCGTCCTCTAGACAGCGTGCTGCAGTTGTTGTTCTTCTTCTCTGTGTTTATTGGCATCTCACAAACCAAGTTTAAAGGTACGTGTACCACCACCCAGTGTGTCGGGTGTGTAGATGCTGCCCTTGTTAAGTCAATGAAAGCAGTCTGGCTTCGTTTTATTGGTGGTATTTATCGGCCTCATGTAAATATATATATATATATATATCGTGCATCCCTACTTTGAACAGAGCTAAGCAAACTGTTTCCCCTGTTTTCAGTCTTCATGCTAAGCTAACTGATTGTAGCTCCATATTAAGCCGTCACTCGAGCTCACATACATGCAGACGTCCAGGCTTCAGTGAGGAGCCCACAGATAGACGCTGCTGCTGTTGTTGGTTTCTTGATGCCAACTAACTGTGGCATGTTGGCGTCATGGCCGCCTCCCTCCTGCTCAGCAGATAACGTGCACTTCACTCAGCTGTCACTGGCAGCCGTCCAGTGATGATGTCAGGTGTGCTTGTGACCACGCTGTGCTGCAGAGCTGCAAACACTTAGCCTACTGAGCACGAGCGAGTGGAGCGGTGTTATATGTGTTTTAATGAGAGGATTAATGTTTTGTCTCTTTCTTCTCAGCCCACTCCCCTCCCCTCCCCTCCCCTCCCCTCCCCTCTTTATCTCTGTTTTGGCAGCTCTTTTCTCTGCAAAGCTCTTAGTCCAGTCTGGGCTATATTAAGGCATCAGTCTGTCCTCGGCAGGATAAATCCACCGGCAGATCGAACAGCAGCGTCACTGCAGCCTCCGAAATAGAAAAACAAGAAAGGCTGTTTTCATGTAGCCGAATGTGTTTGAAGTTTCGGAGGCTGCAGTCAAACTTCCCCTCCTCCCCTTCCTCCTCCTCCTCCTCTCCCTCCTCTCCCTCCTCCTCCTCTTCCTCCGCTCCCTCCGCTCCCTCCGCTCCCTCCGCCCTCCTGTTTGATGCTGCCCTACTTTCCTGATTCAGATTGTGGGGATGTGAGATGTTTTTATTGGCTCTCAGCGGTGCACTCGTGTGTCCTGGTTTGTAACCTTCAGGTGATCTCTTTCCGCTGCAGGTAAATCCCACCTGGCCATCGTCCAGAAAGTGAACAACGAAGGGGAGGGAGATCCGTTCTACGAGGTGCTGGGATTGGTCACGCTGGAGGACGTCATCGAGGAGATCATCAAGTCGGAGATCCTGGATGAGTCTGACCTTTACAGTGAGTCAGCTGTTGCTGGTGGCCGGGCCGTGGGACAGATACAAAGTCACACACAAACACAAACAAACAAACAAATAAACAAACTCTGAAGTGGTTCTTTAAGGGAAAAAACTTTCACCAGTTTTATGTCTCCGCGCTGGTGATGGTCGAAGGCGTTATGTTTTCAGGTTGTGCGTCCGTCTATCCCATCCTTGTGAATATGATAAATCAAAGATGCCTTGAGGGAATTTCTTCAAATTTGGCACAAACATCCATTTTGAGCCAGGATGAACTGATTAGATTTTGATGGTCAGAGGTCAAAGGTTAAGGTTAATAGGACCTTTGTCTGTGCTATTCTCATGAACATATCTCAAAAAAATGCCTTGAGAGAATTTATTCAAATGTGGCACAAACATCCACTTGGACTTAAATGAACTGACAAGAATGTGGTGGTCAAATGTCAAAGGCCAGCATTAAAACAACTTTGCATCTGTGTCATTTTAGTGAACACAATATCTCAAGAAGGCCTTAGGGGGAAGTTCCTCAAATTTGGCACAAACGTTCACTTGGACACAGGGATGATGCGATTAGAATTTTGTTGTCAGAGATTAAGGACGAGGTCAGTGTGACCTGCATATGTCCCATTCTTGTGAACACAATATTTCTGGAATGCTTTGAGGGAATTTCTTCGAATTTGGCACAAACGTCCACTATGAGCCTGGATGATCTGATTAGATTTTGATGGTCAGAGGTCAAAGGTCAAGGTTAATAGGACTTTTGTCTGTGCCATTCTCATGAACATGATATCTCAGAAATGCCTTGGGGAAATTTATCCAAATGTGGCACAAACGTCCACTTGGACTTAAATGAACTGACAAGAATGTTGTGGTTACATGTCAAAGGCCAGTGTTAATACAACTTTGCGCCCACTTGGACACAGGGATGATGTGATTAGAATTTTGTTGTCAAAGGTTAAGGACGAGGTCAATGTGACCTGCATATGTCCCATTCTTGTGAACACAATATTTCTGGAATGCTTTGAGTCAAGGTCACTGTGACCTCACAAAACATGTTTTTGGCCATAACTTAAGAAATTGTAAGCTAATTATGACAAAACCTCACACAAATGTCAAACAGGATAAAATGATGAAGTGAAGACATTTTATATCCAAAAGGTCAAAGGTCAGCTTCACTGTGACATCATTGTTCTGTATAAAACACTTTTCTGGCCGTTACTCAACGTCATATCTCTAAATTTGTTATGTTTTATCTGCTGTGTAACTCTTCTGCTAACTGTTCTGTCGTTCCTCCTGCAGCAGACAACAGAAACAGGAAAAAGGTGGACTCCAATAAAAACAAGCCCGACTTCTCGGCCTTCAAACAAGATGCCGACAGTCACGTGAAGATCTCTCCTCAGCTCATGCTGGCAGCTCATCGTTTCCTGGCTACAGGTGAGCCCTGAGGCGGGGGCGGCAGTGACGGCCAATCTCACAGCAAGCAGCACTTTTTTATTTCACTGTCCATCAGCTGACTGATTCTTTAATCCCCAGTTTCTGTGTCAGAGACACTGGTGTAAATTTATAACCTCAGTAGTTCTATTTTTATGTTTCTATCTTGTCTTGAGATATTTATATCATAATCTTGACATAACAAATGTTGTTTACCTGAGAAAACGGGATCATTTTCTTGAGATCATGAGATAAGGCAACATAGAACGTAAAATAACCAGATTTCAGGTGTCAGGATTAAAGGCTTGTGACCTGACTTTTCAACCCATGATGGGTCAGTTATAAAAAAAAAAAAATCATCTTTATAAAGTACAGAAGTGATATTGTTGTTGTTTGTATTTGTTTTCTGACCCCTGTCTTCCTCCACCCCTCAGAGGTGTCGGTGTTCAGCCCGTTCCAGATCACAGAGAAAGTCTTACTGAGGGTCCTCAGACATCCGGACGTCATCCAGGAGCTCAAGTTCAACGAGAACGACAAACGCTCACCGCAGCACTTCCTTTACCAGAAAGGCAAACCTGTCGACTACTTCGTCCTCATTCTGCAGGTACACACACACACACACACACACACACACACACACACATACACATTTTCTTAAATCTTTAATCTTAATCTTTATAAGTTCACAGTGGTGAAGAAGTACTCAGATTGTTCACTTAAAGGTCCAGTGTGTCAGATTTAGGGGTTTTAGTGGCATCTAGTGGTGATGCTGCAGATTGCAACCAGCTGAAACTTCTCCTGGTTAGAATTCCTTCAGAGTTCATTGTTCAGAGGTTTTTACCAGGAGCTGAATTATCCACAGAGGTCTCTTCCTCTCTGAAACAAACAGATCAGCTGATTCATTCACTGGTAAAAACACTGAACAAAGACTTTTCACGTTACAAATCAATGTTTTTCCAGTGCTTGTTGTGGAGGGGCTTCTAACTGTGGTGGCTGATGCACAAACGCGAATGTCCCCATTGAATTAATTATGTAGAGCCAATGTTTGGTTTGTCCGTTCTGGGCTACTGTAGAAACATGGTGGTGCAACATAATGATCTCCGTAGACGAGGACCCGCTCCGTATGTGGATATAAACGACTCATGCTAAGGTAACGAAAACACAACAGTTTTTATTTTCAGGTGATTATACACTAAAGAAAACAGACTTACTATATTATATTTCATTTCTGCCAATAATCCCCTTCAATCCTTCACACTTTGAGTAAAAGTAGTAATGCCACGCCAGTTTTCTGATAAGTGGACGACCTGCTCTACCTCCTAAAAGGTAAAAGTATTTATTATGCAGGTAATAATAATTACTGTTACTGTTATTAAACATTTTATGTCCTAAAGACAGAGAAAATGTAAATGAATATCAGTAAAAACCTACTGTGGTCTGATTAATGTGATGAAGATGGAAAGAGGTGGCGGCTGGTGAACGGGTCATAATGACGTGAGATTAGACGCCACAGTTTAAACTGGTGACAAACAGGTTTATCTCGGGTCACTGCGTCAGTCTGCAGCAGGTATTAACACACATGCAGGTGCTAAACTCATCAGCCCGCTAAGACACGCCTGACTTAAGGTCATTAAGGTAATTTACTAAAAAACGTCCTTGATGCTTTTGGTCTTTGTCACAGTTTAATTCAGCGCGCAGTATCACACCATCACGTGATGAAGTCTGCCAGTACTAGTGTTATACTTTAAATGTGACTCTGGCTGCAGATTCAGGGCGGGGTCGTTACTACTCATTATTATGTCGTTAGTTTTAACAAAATTAATAATTAATATAATTTTTTTTTATTACTTTAATGTAAAATAATTGCTCCTACAGTCCAAAGTGGCGTCTTCAAATGTCTTATTTTATCCGTCCATCAGTCCAAACTTAAACATAAAACAGAGAAGCGCAGAAAATATTTTGTATTTTATTTGTTTTATAATTCAATTCACTGATTATTAAAAACTGTTGTCCATAAATGTCATGTTTATTGAGCAACTTTAGTGAATGATTGTTTCGGCATAAATTTAAAAAAAAAAAAAAAAAAAAAAATCCCATTCTCGTAAACGTGATATCTTAAGAACCTTGACTGAATTTATTCAAACTTGGCACAAACACTTGGACTCAACAGTGACCTGATAAGAATTTGGTAGTCAGAGGTTAAAGGTCAAAGGTCACTGTGACCTTGTCCATCTCATTCTTGTGCAAGTGATATTTCAAGGACACCTTGGGACAATTTCTTCAGATTTGGCACAAACGTCCACTTGGACTTCACGATGATGATAATTAGAGTTTGGTGATCAAAGGTCAAAGGTCACTGTGACCTTGTCTGTCTCATTGTGAAAGCAGTATCTCAGGGGATTTCTTCAAATTTGACCCAAATGTTTGCTTGGACTCAAAGATGAGCAGATTTGATTTGGTGGTCAAAGGTCAAGGTCACTGTGACCTTGCGTCTCGAAAGAATTCTTCAAATTTGGCACAAACGTCCACTTGGACTCAACAATGAACAGACTAGATTTTTGTGGTGAAAGGCCAAAGGTCACTGACCTGGTTTGCTCCATTCTGGTGAATGCAATATCTCAAGAAGGCCTTTGAGGATTTTTTTTTTTTTTTCAAATGTGGCACAAATGTCCACATGAACTCAATGATGAACAGATTAGATTTTGGTGGTCATAGTTCAAAGGTCAAGGTTACTGTGACCTTGCATCTGTCTCATTCTCATGAATGCAATATCTCAAGAACACCTTGAAGAAATGTCTTCAAATTTGGCACAAACGTCCACTTGGACCCAGCAATGAACAGGTGAGATTTTTGTGGTCAAAGGCCAAAGTTCAAACAACACTGTGACCTGGTTCGCTCCAGTCAGGTAATGTTTGGCATTTGTCCTCGTATAATGGCTTAGACGATTTATTAATTATCAGAATAGCTGCAGATACATTTTCTGCCGATCAATTGATTGTGTATCAGAATACTTTTGGCATTGCAGCACATTTTGTATTGGCACTCTGTTCTCTAATTATAGCTATTGTCTCCAATATTTAGATCAATGTGCAGAAAAGCTGCAAAATAAATCATTCTTTAAAGGTTTTGAGGAATAAATGAAACGTGCAGCTGTTAATAAACGTTCATTAAAACATAACTAACACATGAGTGTCTGTTGTTGTGTGTCAGAGGGGCGTCTGTCTCTGCAGCACGACCTGCACTAATAGATCCTCTTACATAAGACGGAGACACATGGCGGAGGGAGGACAGGGGGTTGAAGGGTTAATGAGGATGGAGGAAGAGGAAGATGAGAAGAGACACCGCAGAACATATGGAGAGAGACGTAAACAGCAGAGAGTCAGAGAGAGTCAGTAAATCCCCATCAGTCATTTTACTGTTTGAAAGTTACCAAGTACTTTTACTCAAGTATAATTTTAAAGTACTTGTACGGAGCATTTCCACTTTCTGTTACTTTATTGTTTTACTCCACGACATCTCAGAGGGAAATATTGTGCTTCTTAGGTTTGATCAACATCCTTGGTCAGTTGGATAATTAGTTGGTGTTACATTTAATAATCATAGTTCTCCCTCAGGCCGGAGTTATAGGATCTGTGTCACCTGCTCACATCTGTGAGGACGTGCACAGACTGTCTGATGGAGAGCTGTGTGCACACCCAGTGTCTGTCAGTCAGTGACTCTATCTATAATTATATGTACAACACCTTCAGGCTGCACACAGACATACGGACAGATTATCAGACAGAGACCCCGGGGCCAGACAGACAGATGGACACACCAGCTCTTCTACATAACAGCGAGGCACACAGACTTTAATGTAGTTTAGCCTCTTTTTGTCGCGGCTTTGAGTCTCTTTGTAGTTGTTTTGTGTCACTTAGTGATTGTTTTGAGTCTCTAGTTTGTCTTTGTAGTTGTTTTGTGTGTCTTTGTAGTTGTATTGTGTCTGTTAGTGGTCGTCTTGAGTCTCTTGTGTCTTTGTGATTGTTTTGTGTCTCTTTGCAGTTGTTTTGTGTCTCTTTGCAGTTGTTTTGTGTCTATTAGTGGTCATTTTGAGTCTGTAGTTGGAGTGTGTCTCTTTGTAGTTGTTTTGTGTTTTTCTGTAGTTTTGTGTCTCTTAGTAGTCATTTTGAGTCTCTGTAGTTGCTTTGCAGCTCTTCGTAGTTGTTTTCCCCCTTTTTATAGTCTTTGTGAGTCTGCAGCTGTTTTGTGTGTTTTTGTACTTGTTTTGTGCCTCTTTGTGAGACTATTTGAGTCTCTCTGTAGTTGCTTTGAGCATATTTGTAGTCGGTTTGCATGCCCTTAGTTAATTTGTGTCTCTTTGCAGCTGTTTTGTATTATTTGTAGTTGCTTTGCACTCTTTCTATGCATTTTGAGTCTCTTTGTAGTCACTTTGGGCCTATATGTGCTCAGGTTGAGTCTCGGTGATGTCAGTTTGTGTCTCTTTGTGGCTGTTTTTTCCTCTTTTCAGAGTCTTTTTGAGTCTTTTTGTGTCTCTTTGCAGCTGGTTTGCATCTCTGTAGTTGTTTTGTGTGTCTCTGTGGTCAGTTGGAGTTGAGTTGGTACCTGTGTCTTTGAGAGACATTTGTAGGTGAAGGCGGGGGGGTCCCCTGACATTTTGGGCCCCTGGAGCCTGGTCAGCTCGTTCAGTAATCCATTCACACACACACACACACACACACACATATCTGGTCCGTCACACACTGTCTCTCTCAGCTCGCTGTGTGCTATCACTGGATTTAACTGAGCGGCTCATTGTGTGTGAGCGACGTTATATGTTGTGTTTGAGAGTGTGTGTTTGTGCTCTGAGGCTTTGTTGTCGACACCTGAGGTGTGGATAAAGTGACTGCAGACACTCAGCACGCAACCTGAGCACAGCTACTCCTGTTTCACCACACAGGGGTGTGTGTGTGTGTGTGTGTGTGTGTGTGTGGTAAAGAGACACCTGTGGCAGGATGTAATATTTATGTGATGTCAAAGTGTTTCTGTTACCTGCCACAGGAGACGACTGCTGGATTTTGCACAACAGAGCTTCCTGAGTGTCACACGCGCACACACACACACACACACACACACACACACACACAGATAATGTGCTTATTAAACAAAATGTCCTGGTGTGTGTTTTTCAGGGCCGAGTGGAGGTGGAAGCAGGAAACGAAAACATGAAGTTTGAAACCGGCCCCTTCTCGTACTACGGAGTGATGGCTCTGAGCTCGCCATCTCTGGGTGAGACACCACACACACATTGTACACACTGTGCTCACACACACACACTAAAAACACTTGCACACTCTGTCCTGTTTTTACCAAGTCAGCAGAAGACGCACGTTGACTCCAATAATAATTATAATAACTTAATTATGTAGCAGCTTTCAAAACAAAGTCACAAAGTGCTAATAAAAGTAAATAAATCTAAAACATAAATCATTCTGTTGTCATTAAAACTCCAGCAGGATATATGGTTTTACTTTTAAAGGATTAACATGCTGTTTATTAGAATAAACACAAACACGTGTAAACACTGTTCCTCCTTTGTGATATTGACGTCGCTGCACGGTGGGAGAGATAACTGTGTTTGTTTACGTTCCTCATGTTGGGGATAAATTTTGTCTTAAATAAATATAATATAATATAAAGCAACCAGGGCTGTCAAACCATTATTTTTGTGATATTTCATTTATTTGATTTGTTTGCTTTTCATTTATATTCATATATTGCACTGAAGCACATTTATTGATCGGAGGCCTGTGTGAAATGACAAATGAAGAAATCTGAATTTGAATCTAATAATGTCGTTAATTAAAATAAAAAATAAAAAACCTTTACAATTTTGCTGATTACTTCTAAACAGGGGCAGTTAAAATTACCCACAAAACTTTATTATTTTTACACAAAATTTCATTAAATAAGAATCTTATCATTCTTGTTTTAATCAAACTAAAACCTTCCATTTGTTGTTAAAACAAGAAAAAGGTGGGGTTGACTTGTGAAGAATAAACAGTCTCCTACATCGACGAAAAAAATGGACAAATGATAATTTTTAGGATGAGACACGTCCATCCATGTTTAATCTGTTTGCACTTTATCCTCTGCAGTCGCTGAAAACATAAAATCGTGCTCACATTCACACCTGCAGCTAATTTAATATCTTATAATGTGAAACAGATGTTTTTAAAACAAGCAGATGTCCTTGTTATAAATATTTTTGCTCCATGCATTACTATAAAGCCTGAAACCAGAAATGCTCCTCATCGATCAGAGTAACGTGCGGCCAGCTGCTGCTGTGTCAGCGAGTTGATAACAAAGCTTTGAAGAGAGCAGTGGAAAAGTCAATAGGCTTAATCCAGATAAAGAAGCACTCAGAGTTCAGACAGAGTTCGTCTCCTGCCACCGTCCGAGCCGACAGGTGACGCCTGAGGAATCGACCACAGAGACTGAACAGATGTTTTTATCTTTCTGTTTAATTTATGAGAGTGAATAATGGAGCTTTGTGTTCTTATTGAGGTGCACAAACAAAGAAACAAACAAATAAAGAAAGATGATCTTTAATGTTTCAGTGTTTCCATCCAGAGGAATATTTCTATTTATTTGTAAACATGAGTCTGTTTGCAGCAGCAGGAAGCAACTGAACTGACATTTTTACTGGAGTTTTGTACTCGATATGCAGCAGTCAGTGTTTAAAATGTTGCTCCTCTCAGCTCACAGCCAGGTCAAAGGTCAAATAAGTTGATTTAAACACGTTTTATTCACCAACAAACCTAAAGACAAAACAAGAGTCCATTACTTTAAGCCTTTACAAACCTGGGAGCACGACAAATAAACATCACAAACATTTTGAAATACTAGCCTGTGAATATTTTGCATCAACATATTTTTTACCAGCAGTAAAAATGTATATTAATTAGATATTTTATAGGAGATAAAAATCATGCTGCAGTCAATAGAACACTGCTTTCCATAATCTTCATAATATTCTGCCTTTCTCTCTCAGAGCAGGAACCTTCCTGTTAAAACCTTCAGTCCTCCAATAACTCTTTATTCTGTTTATTTCCACCCTAAATAAGATATATGAGCAGTTTGTGAGACACTTGAACTCCAACATGTTTCTCTTCACGTTGCTGATAATAATTTGTGACAGTTAACCAGCAGGGACGCAGACGAGGAGCTCTGAGGTCAGATTTGAGTACAAAAAGAAAGTAAATTAAAGGGATAGTTCAGATTATTTGAGGTGGGGTTGAGTGACGTACTGTGTGTTACATACAGTAGATGTCAGTCAGCACGCCCCCACTTTGGAGAAGCAGGCTGGAGTCTGACATGGAAGCTAAGCAATGTGCTGCAGTGGATGAGGGCGGCTTTCATTTCTCCAACAGCCAAGGGATGGTGTTCGCTCAGCTGCTCTTTGGGTGCGCTCGGCCTGATAGAACTTTTGGGTACACTCAAGTAGATGGTGGCCGATGTACAGTAGAACATTTGCATATAAAAGCATTTGTTAATTGGCTTTTATTCAGGACTTTTTCCAGTTATTACAGAATTGTAATTCTCACCCATATCTTTATTTTTCATCCAAAAGTATTCCGACACAAGTCCGACTGCAGACGCCCCAGTGAACGAATCAATCAGTGACACTTGAGCCCCTTTTACACTGCTAGATTTTCAGCGAATGTTGGGCCGTTTTGCCGGCAAGCTGCGAGCGTTTAGACACACAGAGCCGGATTGGTGAGTTGATCCGAGGTGCCCAATTTTCCGCCTCGTAGGGTAGACATATTGGTGGAACCCTTTTAGTT
>NC_065514.1:2526756-2552353 GCF_006386435.1 Epinephelus moara
ATTAGTACGGTTTGTATTTCTCTGTAATGTAGCACAGTGTTAACAATGTTACTGATACTATTCTTTCTCACACCTTCAACTCAAACCACCAACATATATCTGTCCGCAGCGGTTCATTGCTCAGCTTCCATGGCAGTACTCCTGTCTGCTTCTCCAAACTGACATCTGTTGGAGATAATATACTGTCTATGGATAAGTTACTAATACAACCCCTGTTCAAATAATGCAGACTATCCCTATAAATTAGTAAGTATGGCTGCAAACATAAGAGGTGGTAAAACAGAGCTCTGCAGGTGTAGGCTGACCGCAGGTTGGTACCTTTTAAAGGTGGAGGTAGTGTGTTGGATGATGTCAGCCTACCTGGGAGTCCCATAATGCAGCTGGGTGGTGTCAGTATCCAGGCAGCGTCTGTGCTGTGTGCAGACTCACTGCAACAGCACTGACTCCTAGTGGTTTAGCATCATAAGTGCTGATGACACGTCTCCTCCTCCTCCTCCTCTTCCTCCTCCTCTTCTTCTTCTTCTTCTTCTGCTCTCCCTTCCTGTTGACCTGTTTCTGTCTCCTGGATAAACTGCTGTCTGTACCTCATGTGCACATTATGCAGCTCAGTGTGTGTGCATGTGTCAAATGTATACGTCAAACACTCGACCATTTCTCATCCTGAAATGTGTATTCTAAACTTTCTCTGTGAGAAAATTTGTAAATGTTTGAAATGTGACTTCAGCCTTTTAAAGAAGCTGTTAGCGTGACAATGGATATGAAATACAGATAATAAGATCAACTTTAATTGAACCCCATAAAGACGGTCGGTTGTTGCAGCAACACAAAGACAGAAATAAGAAGAGACAAACAGAGACGGTAAAAGAAATAAATACTAAAACTAAAATAAAACCAGAATAAAAAGATTAAAAAATAGAAAACTATCCGAGAACATCGTCACTGTATTGTTATCACTATTTATGTTTTGTTTATATGAGCTAATAGTAAACTAGAAAGGACAGCGGAGGAGACGCAACACACATCTGTGTAACCGGGCAAGACAAAAGCTCCACGGGCTGAGATCAGTGATTTAAAAAAAAAAAAAAAAAGGTGCAGAGTAAAAACACGCTGCATCTTTTTTTGTGCACAGGTGTCTCAAATAAACAGACTGTTTTTACACTGATCTCAGCCTGTGAAGCCCAGTTACATTAATGTCTCTTAGTGGTCGTTTTGTGTCTGTAATTGTTTTGAGTCTCTGTAGTTGCTTTGTGTCATTTAGTGGTTGTTTTGCATCTCATAGTTACGTTGAATCTCTTTGTAGTTGTTTTGTGTCACGAAGTGGTTGTTTTGAGTCTCTTTGTAGTTGCTTTGTGTCTCTTTGTAGTTGCTTTGTGTCTCTTTGTAGTTGCTTTGCATTTGTAGTTGTTTTGCATCTCTTTGTAGTTGCTTTGTGTCTTGTTGTAGTTGTTTGTGTCTCTTTGTAGTTGCTTTGCATTTGTAGTTGCTTTGAGTCTTTTTGTAGTTGTTTTGTGTCTCTTAGTGGTCATATAGAGTCTCTTTGTAGTTGCTTCATGTCTCTTTGTAGTTGCTTTGCGTTTGTAGTTGTTTTGCATCTCTTTGTAGTTGCTTTGTGTCTTGTTGTAGTTGTTTGTGTCTCTTTGTAGTTGCTTTGCGTTTGTAGTTGCTTTGAGTCTTTTTGTAGTTGTTTTGTGGCTCTTAGTGGTCATATAGAGTCTCTTTGTAGTTGCTTCATGTCTCTGTAGTTGTTTTGTGTCACAAAGTGGTTGTTTTGAGTCTCTTTGTTGTTGCTTTGAGTCTTGTTGTAGTTGTTTGTGTCTCTTTGTAGTTGCTTTGCGTTTGTAGTTGTTTTGCATCTCTTTGTAGTTGCTATGAGTCTTGTTGTAGTTGTTTGCATCTCTTTGTAGTTGCTTTGTGTCTTGTTGTAGTTGTTTGTGTCTCTTTGTAGTTGCTTTGCATCTTGTAGTTGTTTTGAGTCTTTTTGTAGTTATATTATATCTTTTAGTGGTTGTTTTCTGTCTCTTTGTAGTTGCTTTTTGTGCATCTTTTTGTGTTTCTCTAGCCCAGCAACATTAGTGTGTGTGTGTGTGTGTGTCTCCTCCACCGCCCTGTGTAGTTTGTTTATTGTACCAATGCACCCTTGTTGCTCCAAGTAGGCTCAGTTTCACAGCAGCCCTGTGACTGATAAGTAACGAGACACTGGAGGGAAAAACGTGTGATGGTCACAGTGCTTTTAAATTAACAGAGAGGGGACTGACTGTTTCCTTTTGTTTTAGAAATTGTGGGACATTATGAGACCCATAAAATAACTCCACCTTGAGGGATCTGTAACAACTATGTTTGCTTATGTTTTGTTTTTTAACAAAAGCTAAATATCGGTTGACGTATTTTTAACAGATAAAAAACACAAAAGGTTTAAATGTTGACATTTGTATTGGCCTCAATGATCCAGTATCAGTCAGGCTGAACTCTGAACTCCAGCTGTTAGCAGGGAAACACGCTCACAAGTCAGATTTCTAGCAGTGAGTTCAGTTTTTAATGACCCAATGTCGCTCTGTCATCCATTTTAATTGGTAAATATGTCACAAAATTCAAAGTACAACATGTTTTCATTGTATCTGTCCTCTGGATCTATTTTGAATCACTGAGAGGAGTGTTACTATTTATTAGGAGTGTTTTTGATGCAGATGATGAAGGTGTGAAGTCAGTGAGCTTCTTTGAACAGTATTTGATCACAGCGGTAACAAACGCTGCACCTGAACAGAGTAAATGCACAAAATAAATAAACCAGCTCATCTGTCTCTCTCTGCCCCTTCCTCCTCCTCCTCCTCCTCCTCCTCCTCCTCCTCCTCTCTCTCAGCCGTCACCCCTCCTCTCTCCCCATCAGTGGCGTCCCCCCCTCCACGACGCCTCTCTCTTAAGAGGTTTTCTCTGTTCTCTCGTTTCCCAGGTAAACACTCGCACGGGCCGGAGGAGGGAGGAGGGAGGAGGGAGGGGGGGGGGTCTTCTTAAAGCCTCTTCACCATTCTCCTTTTTTTTCATCATCGTCAGAGTCCTGATCCAGCAAGTGCAGACCCCATGATAGACACAGCAGAGTGTACAGACCAGCTTAATCAGCTTTTGCCCCTTTGAGTGACCTCTGACCTCCTTCAGACTGACAACAGGAGCTATTAAAACAGATGGTGTTTCTCACAGTCAAGGATCCTTCCTTGGCCCCTCAGCAGGACAGTGTGCCACGCTGCGCCATAAAAATGACCCAAGGAAGGTGACAGAGAGCTCAAGGTGTCAACCTGGCCTCCAAATTCCCCAGATCCCAATCTGATCGAGCATTCGTGTGACGTGCTGGTACCCCACCTCGCAACCAACAGGACTCAAAGGATCTGCTGCCAACGCCCCGGTGACAGACAGCACAGACACCTCCAGAGGTCCTGTGTCCAAGCCTCAACAGGTCAGAGCCAAGTCTGATCTAAGGAAGCCCCACTGTGGATCTGGGTACCTCTTGGGTACCAGCACGTCTTACCTTTGACCCCATGGTCACATTGGTCACCGACGTGAAGGACTCTAGCCATCTTTGCAGCCCGAGGATGAGGTGGCAGCCTACATGGAGTTCAAGACACCCAAGGAGGATCCTTTGGAGGTTTGATGGTGGTGGAAGGAGCATGCTAACATGTTTCCTAACCTGGCAGTGATTGAATGTTTTCACCATCCAGTCAAAGAGACGTCCAATTCAAGAACGGAGAACCAGCTTCATGTGAGGGACTGGAGCCTGGGGGGGGGGGGGTGATCACAGGGGCAGATTTATCTGGTGACCCTTTGGAGGGGTTTCAGTTTGATACAAGGAGGCCCCACTGTGGGTTGGACTTGACTCGTGGGTTCTAGCACATCCCGCAAATGCTCGATCAGATTGGGATGTGGGGAATTTTGTTGTGCTGCACGGTGCATTGTCCTGCTGGGGGGCCACTGCCATTGGGGAGTGCCATTGTCAATAGGAAGTGTACTTGGTCTGCAATGATGTTTGGGTGCGTGGAGCACGTCAAATGACATCCATATGACAGCCAGGGCCAAAGGTTTCCCACCAGAAAGTTGTTCTGTGACGAGATGATCAGTTTAATTCTCTTCACCAGACTGTGGTTTCAGTGTTTCGGCTGATTGGTGTATTTTTTTATAAATTAAAATGTCTAAATGTCAGGTTTAAGATGTACACATGAATGTGTCATATGTCGGCTGGACTTTAAAAAGACAGAAAATACAAACATCCGACAAACTGAAGCAGTAGTCTGTTGCCATTTTTTGGTTAAGAGATGAATCGATTATCAAATCTGTTGAG
Organism: Epinephelus moara; assembly: GCF_006386435.1. Lineage (NCBI taxonomy): Eukaryota > Metazoa > Chordata > Actinopteri > Perciformes > Serranidae > Epinephelus > Epinephelus moara. Next base: position 2,531,081 of record NC_065514.1, read on the forward strand.
GATCAATCCTCCGCAGATCAAATGACCAATCATTTCAGCTCCAGAAACAAAGTTCAGGTTCAGAAATCAATAAAGTATTTCACAGCTTTTGATTAAATAAGTGAGGAAATAAAAGAGACAGGAAAATATTATTAAGATGAACATAACACCACCGTAAGAGGAGATGTAACACCTTTAATATCAGGTCAGGTTGAAGGACGGAGCTGTGACACCGTCAGAGTCAAGTTAGGATCGGATCACAGCGGATCATTAACCCTCAGATTATCACAGTGTGAGCAGAGTTAGACAAACTTGCTGGATGGGCTCGAGGCGCGGCGTCCTCTATTTTCTAACCCTGTCACCAACTCCTCCCCTTTAACCACTGATCTGTGGTCAGATATGATTCATCACAATCCCTCGGCTGATCTGACCGTAGACCTCTGGTTAAAGGAATAGTTCGACATTTTGGGAAAAACGCTCATTTGCTTTCTCACCGAGAGTTAGATGAGAAGATGGATACGATCACAGATATGGAAACAAGAGACTGTGTCTCAGTTCAGGGGCTGCAGCCTTCGAAGGCTGCATTTTGAGACTGACTGCGTCACATAGACGCGACCAAGGCTGTCCCATTTCGAAGGCTCTTTCAAATGCAGCAAAGAAATGCGTCCGTCTTTCCCAGAATTTGGAGGATGCAGCGGATGAATTCTTCATGGCCCAGTCTATCCCAAGATGCATTGCCCGACAGTGACGATTTTAAGTTAAGGTGAGACACTGCAGGTGAATAGGGTAAAATTTTAAAATAATAGATATCATCATGAAACTTCCTGAGTTGATTATTTAGAATAGTATGAAAAAAAAATGTATTACAAGTTTTTAAAGATAGGAAGCTAAATCTGAACATCTGATAAAGCCAAGTGCAAAATTCTTTTTTCATTTTGTTAACATATAAGATTAAAAAATTACAGAGGGATTTAAGCATGTATTTTATTACCTAGAAAATCAAAATATACTGTCCATAGCCTTAAAATAATTGATTTTCGCCATATTTTGGGAATAAAATGTCACATAAATCAGGCTAGGAATGATTTATTAACAAATCCCTCTGTAAATATCTTCAGAATATAGCTAGGTGTATAACTGGAAAGTTTGGTGTACGTAGGTGCTACAGAAGCTGAGATGTTCGACTTGGAGTGTGACAAAAAACTCATTTTGAGAAAACGGCATTCAAAGATTTACATAGGGGAATTTGATAAATTTCTATTGAAAACAATTGCTCTCAAACAGAATAAATGTTCAGGCCCTTAGTAATAATAATATAGTATATTTCAAGCTCATGAAAACTGATCATTTAATAACATGACAGGCACATAAGGCCTACAACTGTAGTAACCCAACTAATAAACATGTTGGGCTACACTGCACAATGCTAACTGTTTGGTAAATTCGGGAGAAACTTACAGCCCCGAGCAGACATAATGTAATAAAATAAACATCTAAATGTATCATTTGAATGTTTACTTTGTAGCAGTTTGAAAGAAAACATATTCAAGGAGTAAACTATCCCAAAATCTCAAAATTGTCCACTGCATCAAGTGCAGTTGTTAGCTAACGGTTAACTGTTGTTAACATTACGTTAGCTAAAAGCACATAGTTTAAACAATCTGAATTTAATAAGTTTACCTGAAAACGGTCCATCAGCCTGAAACATATCAAACAGTGGTGTCTCCGGCGATGAATCATCTCCTCATGTATTAAATGAAATGTAATATGTATGTATAACAATCTGTGGGTCCATGATTTAGGGCTAACTCACTTACTAGCTTACTCCGTCTTTCATCAAGCGCAGCAAGTTGCGAGGTAACAGGAACGCTACCGGATAGGGTTGAGAACAACTGGTGATGCAACCAGGAAATCCTCCACAGACCAGACCGTCCCATTTCGGAGACCCTTTGGTTCGGCTGACGCGGTATTCAACAGATGTGGCTGATGTCGATTGCGAAGGCCGCGTCGTTCAAAGGCTGCAGCCCCTGAACTGAGACACAGCTAGAGATGCCTCATTGGTCGATCGATCATATGTCACTGATGCCGCCATATTAGAGAGAGCAAGGTCTGCCTGTAAACAAAGACAAGTAAACAGGGGAGCCTCGGCTTTAATGGATAAAAAGCACTATATTTCAGAGTCATTTTTATATTCAAGGGTTTATGATCCAGGTGTATTCATACGTGCGAACGATTCGCATCATACACACTTGAAATGGCTGAATTAATGGATGAACTTCCGCCGGTACGTCTTGGCGTCATACGTCCCTGGAGTATCTCAGTGCTGAGTGGCTATAGCGGCGCAAATCGGTCGCTGAAGTTCAGATTTTCAACTATTATTTTGTCCAGAAAAAACACAGCTCCCCGGATTAGTCACATTTGTTTACAGGCAATTCTTGTACTTATTCTTGTGCAGTCTGGCGGCAAAGTTGACGCATTGCTTCAACGGGCTGACACGGTCAATGTGGCGTCTACGCGTATATGGATATCACTCTTGTGTTTGTCCTTTAAATATGAAACTACAGCATAGCAGCCAGTTAGCTTAGCTTAGCGTAAAGACTGAAACAGCTAGCCCAAAGGAAACTGGGTTATATGTTGTCTGTGTAAACAAAAATCAACAAAACAACATATAACTTGAGTTAGTGAGCTCTGGCGGTGCTTTACCTTCTGACAGAACCATGCTAGCTGTTCCCGTCAGTTCTCAGTCTTAATGCTAAGCTAAGCTAATGAGCTGTAGCTCCAAACTTTGGTACCTCCCAAAATGTTGAACTATTCCTTTAAGCACAAATGTTCTCCCGTATCTGTAACTTCTCTACACGACACTGAACTCCAGCTCTCTGATCATCACTGACACTGTCTCCAAGACTACGAGGATGCTTTCCTGCCCCTGACGTCACCCTCCATGACATCACTAAAAGCAGCCAATGAGAGAGCTCCCTCCTCTGAGCTCAGACTGTCCTGTTTTAACCACGAGATGTTCAAATGTCACCTCATCGCATGTGGCATGTTTGTCGCATTCTTTCCATAACAGTCTTATCTCTTCCATCGATCCGTCACGTGTGATGATGTCGACATTAACGTGTATTTGTGTGATGTGTTGCAGTGTGTTCACATTCGTCTCGTTCTCATGTTGTTTTTTTCCTGGTGTGTTTTCTGCTTTGGTTCAGTATGAGTGTGTATGAGTGTGTATGAGTGTGTGTGTGTGTGGTTGCCTCCTAACCCTCCCACTCACTCTCTTCTCTGTTAATCCCCAGAGTTTCGTTCTCCGTCACACGGGGGCAACCTAAACCGCTCAGCGTCTCTGAGTTGCACTGAGCGCGCTCCAGAGAGTGGCTCCGTCAGCGGGAGCATTAATCAGATCCCAGGAACCCCCTTCCAGTACGTACCAGACTTCTGCGTACGAGCTCTCACAGACCTGCAGTTTGTCAAGGTGAGTATCAGTCAGACTCTGCAGCAGTACTCAGATCCTCACAGTCCTGCATAAGTAAAAGTATGATCAGCAAAGCCCCACTTTCAGTCTTCAGTTCCACAAACATCATAATTTATCAGATGTTTGTCTCGCAATGCAACAAGTATGGAGGAATCTCTGTATGGCCACACTGTACCATCGTTATGGTGACATCATCATTACCATGGGCAACATATCTTGACAGTATCGTATTATGACTCTGTGATTCCCGCCCCGACTCCCCTCGTCTCACTGATGTTTTGTCCTCCTCAGATAACTCGTTCTCAGTACCAAAACGGCGTCCTGGCGTCCAGGCTGGACAGCACGCCACAGTCTCCAGAGGGCAGTCACACTCGCCTGGACACATCTGCCTCTTTGCCTCCTGTGACGCCACCAGGGACCCGCTTCCCACTGCCGCTGGCCACACCTCCTGCAAAGCGCCCGCCCTCCAACACTCAGCTGCCGCCACCGAGCAGCCGTGGAGCTCTGCCCCAAACCACCACCTCCTCCTCCGGCCGCAGACCGAGCCAGTGTCTGCCTCAAGGAACCCCGCCTCCGAGCAACCACACCCCCCTCTCCCAAACCCCTCCGTCCTCCCTGAGCTCAGCGCCGTGCACCTTTAACCTCCACCCGACTCTGCCCTCCTCCAAGCTCCAGCAGTCGCCGCCCTCTGCTGGCTCGGAGAACGGGCCGGGAGAGACCACCACTCTGCTCAGTGAGCAGCAGAACTGTGTGGGCCCCCGCAGGCCCAGCAACAGCCAGGCACACCCCCACCCACAGGTCCACACCATCACTCACGCACACACTGAAAGCACCATCTAACTTAAAAAGTCCCCGTGGGGAAACTAAACTACCTGTGCACTCACTCACACACACTGGCACTACTTCCTGTTTCCTGTTTGCTTGTTGTCTCCTGAACTTTTCTGTAGACGTCTGAGGCGAGCTGAGGATCAGCTCCTCAGATGCTCCTGTATCCCGTCCTGCATGTCCCCCTCCCAACACTGACACACATCAGAATAGACTACAAAGATGGTGGAGGGAACACTAGTGAGTATGACTGGAGATACAGACGGGGCTGTGTATGTGTGTGTATGTGTGTGTGTGTGTGTGTGTGTGTGTGTGTGTGTGTGTGTGTGTGTGTTTTTAAAGGGTCAGTTCACCTGAATTACAGAAAGACATATTTCACCTGCAGTGGTATCAAACTGCAGATGGGTTTAGTTTTATTTGTCCAGGTTTTGAGATGTCTGCCTTCACCTGGGTGAAAAATTAACTGAGCAGAAACACTTTGACACTTCCTGTGGATCATCTACTGACCAACTGTGAGCTGTTTTTATTGGAACCACTCCGTACAGAGAAAATCATCTGTGTGAAAACCGTTCAGAGACATCAGAGTGTGTATGTCCATGTTATTTGTTTTGACCTGTGAACTTATTTGCTCAAAATTCTCATCATAAAATCAGGAAGTTTAGGTTTTAGTTTTTCCCCTGCTGTGACAGCGCCGCCTACATTAGAGTCCTAATTTGGTTCGTGCAGGTCCAGTGTGGGTGGGGGCACTAAAAGCAGTCTTTATATCTCCTAAAGGTCCCGTGTGAAGGATTTAGGAGGACATGTTGGCAGGAATTTAATATAACATAGTAAGCATGTTTTCTTTAGTGTATAATCATCTAAAAATAAGAATAGTTCTGTTTTTGTTACCTTAAAATGTTGATCTCTACACAGAGAGCAGGTCCTTGTCTACGGAGACCGCCATGTTGCACTGCCATGTTTCTACAGTAGCCCGGAATGGACACACCAAACTCTGGGCCGTACACATGCTGCATGTTTAAGCGCCTGCGTGCTACTCTTGTGCCGACGTTAAAGAGCATGCAGGCAGGTTGCGTCCGATGTTCTGTGTCCGTGTGTCAGATGTAAAGCTCTGGGCAGCCCTCAGCTTCTTCTCCATATTTATCACCGACTGATAGTGAATGAATCTATTGGCTGTGATTGGTTGTTCCTCGGCACATGACATGCACGGTGTGCTGCTGCATTCCAGAAGTTAATCTCAGGGCGCAGCCGTCATGCCTTGAAGAAGAGTCGCTTGTAAACGCTAGCATGTCACAACGGCATGTGAGCGCACCTGCAGCATGTCTACATTGCAAACAATGGATTTGAGGGTGAAAAAACTCAGCATGTGTACAGCCTTTTAAGGACGCATGGAAGTCTGAGGGCAGTGATGGTCACAACTTTTGATATGAACGTATCTATTTTTGTAGGTAAAAGGCATAAAGAGTTTCTGACTTGTAAATAAAGTCAGAGTCAGCGTCTGAGTTGTTTATCTGGCTGGGAAAGCTCTGATAGAAACGACTTGGTGCTTGCAAATATGGAAGCAGTTAAAACAAATATAGATGCCTCAAATCAGACACAGACCGTTGTCAATAATCATCATAATGAACTTAATATGTTAAGTGCTTTCTAGGTGCAAAACACCAAAGTCGTTTAGTGTAATTAAACCCAACTTTAACAGATGTGCTGTTTGCACAAATATGTCCAAAAACGTTTTTTGATAAATGGAAAAATCTGCTGCTCTATCATTTTATTACCTGACACAAAAAATCAGGAGAGAATTAAAAGTTACTCAAACAAAACTTAACCTATGTGCTTAGATTTCAGAGTCAGACATCTCAAAACCTCGACACATTGTGATTTATGTGAACTGAGCCTTTAAGTCATCTCTGTACGACATTAACAAGAACCTGGCGTTTCCAGATCAGAGCTGGAGTCAGTTTAGTTGTTTTATTTTTGCAAAGAGAGAAACTTCCAGAAACTCTAAAGTTACCAGTGAAGATTTTATTTTCCATAATTCAGACTTCAGTCGTGTACTGGCGGTTTGTTTGAGTGTGTTTTTGGAGCAGAGGTTTTTTTTTTATTAACGTGAAGGAACGAGTTCCTCTGTGCTGAAGTGTCAGTGAGTCGGTTCATCTACCAGCAAACGGACCAGAGTCACTGTTCTGAGTCAAAGTTCAACAACCACACTGGTGATTCTGCATGTTTTCACCCCTTTAATACAAACTGGGAGAACGTTACATCGGACTGGTTTTACAAATGATTCTGCAGGTTTCTGGATTTTTGGATTTAAGTCAGTTTCCATTCATTTCTGTTTGGCTTCAAAATGAAATGTGAGTCACAGCTCAGACATGTTTCTGAGGCGTGCAGTGTCTCTTTAATTTAAATCTTAGAATTAAATCAACTGTGGCTCTGATTGGTTCAGACTCCTGCCAACACATACCTGCTGACCAATCAGAGCCCTCAGTGCTGCTCTGTGGGTAGGGCTTTAATTTCAATTTTTAGACAGTAACGACACAGCTGAAAAGAGGTCTTTAAATTAAAGCAGGAAAAAATGCAAACTATAAATGTAAAAGCTGGTTAAAGATAAATTGAAGGATGTAATATAATAATAAAAATAAGCAAGTAGAATAAAAATTACACTTAAAAAATATTTTTAAAATTGTGATTCTGTTTGAAAAAGTATTATTTCACTGTTTCAACACAAAATAAAGAAAAACAAAATTTTAAATTGGCAACATTAATCATCTTTTTTTATTATTATTATTTAGTCTATTAATTCACAATTTGTATGCACATTTGATTAATGAAGAAATCATTTTACATGTTTGAATTTATTACCTGAAAATATTTAAAGCCTGCTCATTGATTTCTGCACACTACAGAAATGAAATGACGCTGACTGCTATCTAAAAAGTTGAAATATAAACAAGACTCATACAATAAAAAATATAAATTGCACATGATTTGTAGTTCAGAGGTTAAACCCGCAGAAACACTGGTGTGGTCCTTTAAATGAATATTTCTAGAGATGTGACAGTGGGCGTCTTCCTGGTCTACCTCTTGACCGAGGCAATATGTTTTAAATTATTTAATTTCCAAGAGTGATGTTAAAATATTTATTTCATGTAATATTAATTTATATAAGTACATATATATATTTGACATTCCATTTGTTGTTTTATATTTTAGAGATTTTATTTATTTTTTGCTTTCTCTGGTTCTTGAATGCCGTTAAAGTCGAAGAGAAAGCTGCGTATTTCAGACACTGTTTCTTCCACTGAATCTTCCTCACTGTGAACAGAACACGGAGCGACGCCGGCTCCTTCTCAGAGCTTCACCACGTCACGACACGAAGAGATGACCAAACTGGATCTTTAGTTGTTGCTACACTGTGCGTTCACTGACGTGAAGCGATGGACTGATGTCACAACTGGGCTTTTTATTTATTTCCACTGAGTTACTGTGCATCAGAGCACGCAGGTGTGGCTTCATGAAGATCAAATAAGCAGAGTGACGAGTGTTTTAATGTGTGTTTAAAGCAAATACCATCTGCTGTCTGAGTTTAATATTCTCTGTGCACTCTTATTACAGAGGATGAGTCTGTAAAGAACCTGACCAAACTGTCTCTCAGAGGCTCTGGACTGTTTTGGTTTTAAGCAGGGCCGTAGCCAGGATTTTAGAGATACTGAGGTCATGTGCTTATGCCCCGCCCCCACACACATTCTCATTGACTGATGAATTGGAGCTGGTTATTTATATTATTGTGGCGTATTGATTATGAATACAGTCCATCTGATGCTGTCAGCGTTACAGATCAGAAGTACAGAGAGTTGTTGACTAGAGATGATACACCGTCTCATGGTGGTCACTTCGAACAAATACTGGGTCTAAAGGTACTGGAATCATCCCAGAAACCTTGAGGTTACCAGTATCCCAAAATTCCCTGAAACTAAACACAGAAGTCGTGACCTCAGTATCCTGAGTTGTGGCTGCAGTCCTGATTCTGCCACAAACTGCAAGCTGTTAAGTCTTATTTTTGATCCTTTGGATTCATTACTGGTATCATTTGCTCATGATGTGATTGGTTTTGACATTGCAAACTGTTTCTGAGCCCTGGGCTGAACCCGAGGCTACAGAAAAAAACACTAACACCTATTCTTCCTGTCCGACCTCACTCATGTCTGTTCGTTAAACATGAATCTGCAGCCAGTAGACAGTTAGAAGAAAGCAAATCTTTAACGTGTGTTTCGCCTGTGTATTTGTTAACCATTGAGCTTTGCAGTAAGCGCGGGGTTAAGGATTGACACTTGAATATTGAAAACACTCACAGCACAATAACTTGAGATTTAATGGACCACAAACATTCCACTGCATGTCTTCACACTGGTGATGTTAACCCTGTCAGGGCCAAACGTGGTGTGATAAACCCTCATGTTGCTTCCTGTAACTGGGCAAATGTATGTATGACGTGTGTGTGTGTGTGTGTGTGTGTGTCCCTGTGGCACTTAATGTGAAGAAGTTTTAATTGTGTGTGTGTAAATGAAACATGTTCAACCGGTGTTCGGAGCAGACGGGGAGTTGGAGGACGTTTGGTTGTGTTCCAGAGGAGATAAAGAGATTATAACATGAAGACGACTGTAGCAGCTCGCTCCTCGCGGGCTGAGCTCTGACGTTAAAGCTGCTAGCATGTAATCTACCTATTTTTTTTGTTTTTCATATGTATGCAGTGACACTGAAACATTTTTAAGTGACTGTGAAGATAAATTATTTTGTTGATGATATAGTGGTTTATTTGAAAGGATAAAAAAACGAACAACTGTTGTATAAGCTAGCACTGATTTCAAAAACACGTGAATTAGGTAGTCTGAGGAAGTGAATACTCCAAAGCATTTCTCTTTTGGTGGAATGATTTCCCAAAACTGGATTAATAAACTGCTCCGAGGGCCCCCAGGCAGCCCCGTTGTCACTGTGGTAATTTGGTTTATTTAAACAGTCCCTCCAGGATTTTACAGACTTTTTTCAGGGATTGTTGCGGCATAAATTTCCTGATTTCACAGCAGCTTTTCTAAAAAGCAGGGAATTCACGGGGACTGATTGAATACGTGGAATTTTAATTGTTGGAATCACAACAGCCTGCAGGGTTCCCACGGTCATGGAAAACCTGGAAGTCATGGAATTTCTGTATCACATTTTCTTGGCCTGGAAGTCATAGAGTTGGTAAAGTTGTGCGGGGCACTGCCATGATGGTGAAATTCATGGGAAACTACCATCAGTCAAATCTGTGAAAAAGTTGCAGTGATCGGACAAAATTGCAGAGTCACAGGGAATTCTGGGGACTGATTGAATTAGCATTAATTGTTGCCATCAGGACTACCAGGAAGGATCCCATGGTCATGGAAACCTGGAAAAGTCATGCAATTTCACGATCACATTTTCCAGTGATGTTGTGCGGCGGACTGCTATAATTGTTGAATCTCACAGAAAACTACTGTGATTGGGCAAAGTTGCAAAAAAGTTGCGGTGATCGGAGAAATTGCAAGGTCGCAGGGAATTTTGGTGACTGACTGAATTGGCATTAATTGGCATTAAGGAAAATCACATCTTCCAGTGACAGTGTGCTGGGGACGGCTATGATTGGTCAAATTTGTGAAAAATTTGCAGCGATGAGACAAAATTGTAAAGTCGCAGAGAATTTACAGGGTTTGGTTGAATTAGCGTTAATTGTTGCGATCACAACTGCCGTTCCGCAACGGACACGCATCCAGTGGAAATCCGGCGTCAGCCCTAGAGTGGTCTCCTTTGGTCTGAATCAGGGACTCATGTTGTTCCAAAGTTGTATAATTGCCTAGAGTTGGTTCGTGCTCTCACGGCAGCATTTACAAGAGGACCAGATCAAATGCCTTGTGTGAGAAAGCTGCTCTTGATTGGTCAGAATTTCCATGTGGGAAAAATCCAGGAAGTAAAGCAAACGTTGAAGAAGAGTACACTTGCAAGATAAATGTGACACTTTCTAATGTCACAATGGAGGGACAACTACGCAGGTTGATTTTAGCACTGCTCATCGTGGACTATATTGCTGTCATTGTTCATTTTAGTCAAACCATACAGTTTGAAAACGAGGCGCGGCTCCAACTAGAAAACAATGTTTTGATGCATTGGATGTGCTGAATGTGCATATTAAGGCAGTACAGGAGGAGGTGCACATTAATAATCCTCCAGGACTGTAACATGCTCATGTTTAACCCAAACAATGTATCATGTGACTGCAGTTGCTTCACATCCAGGTCGGAACACCTTCTCACCACAAACCAACCGCACCAGAGTTCCTTTGGAACCGGACTGAGACCACCTCTTCAAGAAGGTCTCAGTCCGGTTGTTTTGGTGTGTTCACACCTGAGTGTGATTGCTGTGTTCACACCTGCCCAAATGAACCACACTGAGGGGACAAATGAACTTGAGTTTGATTGAACCGAACCAAACAGGGCAGGTGTGAAAGCAGCCTTAGTCTCTGTGGGAACCCTGATCCTGGAGGGGCTGTTTAAAACTGATCGGGTAAATGCACCACTAAAGCTCAAAATCAAAAGATAAGGATATAAAGGAGATTTATTTTTATATCAAGGTCTTACCTGGCATCTAAATCTAGTTTTCAGACCTTCATTATTTCAGTTTTGTGCTCACGTGTCACAAAATTTATTTGTGCTTCACCAAATGCAGCAAATGGGGGGTTAATGGGGCCCCGGCAGCTCACTGTTACCCCGGGGGTCCCCCCACCAAGGGGAAGATCAGCACTCTGTGAAAACCATTGATTTTATTCAGCAGGACCAGCTGAGGAAAACCTGCTGGTTAAATGGAAATATTGATATAATGGACAGAGCCTTACCCTCTACTGGAAGAAAATTTAGACCTGCCTGCTGGTTCATCTAGGTCTCATGTAGCAATTGGTCTTATACTGGTTTCCAGTGAAGCCACTGGTTGGCTGTGTGATTACCAGTTTGTGTACTGGGAAATGTGCAAACAACTGTTCTACTTATTAATGTTGTATTTATTGTAAACATTGTATTTATTGTTGGGTTTTTTTGTTTTGTTAAAGACACCTGAAGGTGTGGTTCTGTGAAACGGGCTTCCAGCTGTGAGACGCAGCTTTTATTGGGTTCATTCACCCAGAAACACTGTGTTCAGCTCCCTGACTGCTGTCTGTGTGACATTACTGTAAATACTCTGTACATGAAGAGACGGGCATTCGTGTGACGCTGAAAGAGATGTTGAAAATAGATCTATTTATAACGAGAGAGAGTTTTATTTCCATTGTTTTTGCTAGGAAGGCATTAAATAGCAATAAACATTGCACAGAGTTGACCTCAATAATTTACTCCTCATATCTCCTGTAGCGTTCTTCCATCTTTTGTTCCTTAGATGACTAAAGCTTTGTTTCTCTCAGCCAAAATCCTCTCCCGTCCTCCCCCCTTTCCTGTCATCCTTCACCATCCTGTATCTCCCTTTGTTTCTCCTCTCCTCCCACGCCTCCAGCTCACTTTCCCTCATCTATTTTTCACCCTGCCCTTATCTCGACTCCTCTCCCGCCGCTCAGAAGTATTGAAATTCCTGCGGCTTTGACTGCCGGTCCAATCTGCTAAGCCGTTTTTATTGTTCAGACCTTTTTTTCTATCATGGGACTGGAGCGGGGGAGCGGAGCTTATCAGCAACTCCTGGAGTGTTGTTTTTAGCCCTGCAGCGGTGTGATGATTAGACCTGTACGAAGGTTAAATATTTTCTGGTTGCAGGGTTCTCAGGCCTGTAAAGTTTTCCACGCTGTGTATCATTCACAAGTGGGTTGTTTGAGTAGTTTGTGGAGCGATGCAGAGACGAAGGTGAGGAGGGCGAAGAGCTCCTCGACGTACTGTTATCATCCTTTCATTAAGGTCACTCTGCACACACAGATCAGGCTGCATTCAAGTTTTTCAGAGTTGCTGTGCAGATTCGAGATGTTTCAAACATCTGAAATACAAAAAGATTCATCAGTAAGCATTGCAGCAACACTTAAAACCTTCATAACCTTCTCCCTTTTCATTTCACCGAGGTAGATTCCTGTTTGAATATCCAGAATCGGACTTGGTTGTGACTTTTCTTTCATTGCGATGGTTGAACAAAGGTGGAGGAGCACTTCCAAACATGGAGCGTGTACCTTTAAAGCAATGTGTACATACTGTTTTCTAAGTACTGTAAGGCATTTGAAGAAATCTATGAGGTTAATAAACCTGAGATATATTTCTCTACAGAAAATCTGCCTCTGTTTGATTTCACTGCTGGAATGAAGTTTTCTTTTGCCTGTTTCAGATGTGAGCGATGTTTACAGGACGTGTGGGTGGATCCTCAAATTCTGTTATCAGAAGGAAGCTGGTTATTATATTCCTGTCATTACCGACCCTGCACTTCTTCTCACACACACACTGCACAGATGGAAACCTATATTATTATTATTACTGCAGATACACAACAGGGAATATGTTTTTTCCTTTTATGACTTACGACAAATTAAAAACTTTATTGTGTTAAAGGTCCAGTGTGCAGGATTCAGGGGGATATATCAGCAGAATTTGAATGTAATGCATTAAGTCTGTTTTCTTTAGTGTATAATCACCTGAAAATAAGAATTGTGTTTTTGTTACCTCAGAATGAGACGTTTATATCTACACAGGGAGCAGGTCCTCATCCGCAGAGATCACCATGGTCACCATGTTTCTACAGTAGCCCAGAACGGACAAACCAAACACTGGCTATAGATGGGGACATTTGCGTTTTTGTGTCAGCCACTGTAGTTAACAGAACCTCTGCAACAAGTGCTTTGAAAAAAGAAAATAAAACCGCAGATTTTTCATGCCTCTGTGCTGGCGACAGCTGTGGCAAGAGAAGTTATATTTTGGGGTTTTTTGTCTGTCCGTCCATTTCATTCTAGTGAACATGATTTCTCGAGTGCCCTTTGGGAATTTCTTCAAATTTGGCACAAACGTCCACTTGGACTGAATGATTGGATTTGGTGGTCAAAGGTCTCACTGTGATCTTGTGTCCATTTCATTTTCGAAAAAAACACTATCTCAAGAACAGCTTGAGGGAATTTCTTTAAATTTGGCACAAACGTCCACTTGGACTCAACAATGAACTGATGAGATTTTGGTGGTCAAAGATTACTGCGACCTTGTGTTCATCTAATTTTCCAGAACACAATATCTCAAGAACAGCTTGAGGGAATTTCTTTAAATTTGGCACAAACGTCCACTTGGATTCAACAATGAACTGATGAGATTTTGGTGGTCAAAGATTACTGCGACCGTGTCCATCTCATTTTCGTGATCACAACATTTCAAGAATAGCTTGAGGGAATTTTTTTTTTTTTTTTTTTAAATTTGGCACAAATGTCTACTTGGACTCACTGATTGGAATTTGGTAGTCAAAGGTCACTGTGACCTTGTGTCCGTCTAATTTTTGTGAACATAATATCTCAAGAACACCTTGGGTGAATTTCTTCACATTTGGCACAAACATTCACTTGGACTGAAGAATAAACTGATCATAATTTTGTGGTCAAAGGTCAGTGTGTCACAACTCAAGAATTCTTACACTAATTATGACAAAACTTCACACAAATGTCTAACAGGATAAAATAATGAAGTGATGACCTTTATATCCAAAAGGTCAAAGGTCAGCTCACTGTGACATCATAATGTTCTGCATAAAACACTTTTCTGGCCATTACTCAACGTCCTATATCAAATGTAAATGTGCCATTCACGGGGCCAAACAGCATCGTCTCGTCTGCCTTCATCATGTGACAGAGCCACTGTGGCACCACCGAACGAGATTAATCAGCATTCATTTTTTTAACACGATTAATTAATCAAACTTAACGCATTACTTTGACAGCCCTCATTTTGGCACATTGTCACCATTACACTTCACACTTATTGTCTGCAGTGCACACACAAGTGCAGAAGATATTAATTATATTAATAATTATATACAGTGCACAAGATGTTGACTATATCGTTATGTTCATGATATTTACACACACACATTCACTGCCCTCCTGTTTACATTGTAGGTCATTCACTTTACATTTACTGTAGGCGACACCTGTGTGGCACAAATATATATTTAAGCAATATCACACTCGAGCTCGTGATGTTGTACTGTGATATCGTCACGGCTGTGATTCTGCGGCCTCGTGCCTACGACCGAATCACAGCCGTGACGATATCACAGTACAACATCACGAGCTCGAGTGTGATATTGCTTTTATACAACAGTTCAACAGTTAAATAAGCAAGGCTGATTAAGAAATGTTGAAAAATGAGGACAAAATAGATAATTTAAGCATTTTATTTGTCTTCCGCCAACAAAAATAGTTCCCTCAGGACTCCGCTGTCACCGTTGCTATGTAACGCAGACATGGTGCGCCAGGCACTTACTCTTTATACACATTTATCTGCACGTTTCCATTAATTGTGCAGCCGGTGAAATAAGTCTCTGGTGACTGCATGGTGGACTGTCGCTTCACAGGCACAGCCGACTCTGCCTTCTGATCTGACAGTATGTTGCTTTTCTCCAAGTCATTGAGCTCCGCTGATGAAACACTGACAAACCTGGATGTGTGCTCAGATGGATTCAGCTTCTCCTCTCCCTCATCTTCCTCTGATGACCATTCATAGTTCAATCCAAAACTTATTTTAGGAAATAAATCCATATTTTTGGCTGTTTGACAGTGGATGAATTAATTAGCCTACAACGCAACTGCTGACCTAACTGACACTAACCGTTGTATAATTTATCATATTATTTTTTAATTTATATTTTTATCCCTATGTTTTAATCATACTAAGCCTCAGACTGTCTTTTTAAATTTTATTTATTTATTTATTTGTTTATTTGAATGGGACAGTGCACATTGATGAACATGTTAAAACATGTAAAGATGCCGGATTGTAGCTTGACGCTAATTTCCATCCGTAGTCCCATTAACATAAAAACAAATTAAGACAGTACAACATTTCACAGTAAGAAAGATTTCCACTGCAGACATAAGGAGCACTGCTGAAGGAGCCTGAGTTGAGATTTTCATTGTCAATGACTGATTCACTGAGTTTATTTAAGAAGGGACACTGTAAAGTAATAAATACACATGGTATAAAAGATGCCAGAATTAGCCAAAAGGCTTTTATCTGTATTGGCCAAGCTGTTACACCAGGCACCTTAAATACAACAAAGACTTATTAAACACATCAACAGGAAGTGACTGCACATGCAGGCAGTGCTCCCTCAGCTGCTGTGCAATGATTAAATGAGCATGAATTCAGTGAATGTGTGTGATGGAGGCCCTCAGTGATGAATGACTTGTTTATATAAAATCTAACAAAGATGGGCGGGGCTCTTCTTGTTTTCTCATCTTCTATTGGCTGTGAACAAACACCGACTCTAATTGGCTGGCGTTAACAGGAGGCGGTGCAGTTAGACACAAACACATTCAGACTCAGGCCCCAAAATGAACAGTTACGCCTGTGCGTGCTGTATGTGTGGATCCAAAATGGCGGCCGCGCAGCTCAGTTGCAGTGTTCGTTTTGTTTGGCTGGCTCAGCCCTGGTGGGCGGGGCCGCTGCGGGGCTGAAGTCACATGATCCGCGCAGAGCCAGGCTGACCAATTCCAATATGGTGGCCAGCTTGGCAGGTCTACGGTTCCTGTTGATGATATTGTTGTTCTGCGGGATCAGGTACGGCGCCTGCAGCCAGGAAGCTCCGCTGGTTCTGGGCCTGCGAGTGGAAGATCCGGCGGGTCTGGTGTGCATGAAGGGTCGGATCATCTCGGCGCCAGAAGGAGCCACGTTCCGGATCCGTCTCTTTGGGACTGAGCTGAATGGAAGCTGGCCGTGGGTGGCGTTCGCAGGGGCAGCTGGCGGGGCGGCCGGGGCGGTCGGGGATGCGCCTGACCCGTGCGGGCAGGAGCCCAACCGTCACGAGTCCGCCTTCCAGGTGACGGGTGACTTCGCCCCGGATGAGGAGTACAGCGGGCTGATAACGGTGCAGGTCCAGAAGAGGAGCATCGCTACGGGAGCTGGCAGCGGACAGACCTTGCACCACCTGTGCGTGCTGAGCGGAGGGAAGTGGGCATCCGCGGGCCCGGACAGGCTGCGGGTCATCACCGACAAGGGTCTGCCCGCAGACTACATCCCGCCGTGGGGTCTGGCCGTGCTGGTCGTGGTGCTGCTGCTGGTGTGCGGGCTGCTGAGGACAGTGAACCTGAGCCTGCTGTGGCTCGACCCCGTGGAGCTGTACGTCCTCCACAGCTGCGGATCCGAGGAGGAGAAGCGGGCCGCCAAGCGCCTGGAGCCGATCCGGAGGAGGGGGAACTTCCTGGTGAGTGTCTGGAAACAAACTGGGAAAGTTACTCTGATGGGAGAAGGACTTTTACTGAAGTGGGGTAAAGTCTAGGGACACCGATATGCCGATATGTCATTTGGCCGATAACCGATCATCAAGTCTCTTCTGTAGTGGCATTAACATCATTATGCGTGTGACAGCCCACCAGCAGATGGAGACATGAAATAATATACATTTAAATGTACAAAACATTTAGTCATTGTGCAAAACCAGAAAAAGCACATTGGCCGATTCTTATAGTTAATTTTATAGCCGATATCGGCCGTTACCGACGATGTGCCGATATTATCGTGCATCCCTTTATGGTTAGTGGTGACATTTGTGTAGTTTAAATCCTTACAAACCACAACAAACCATTATGAGGTAGCCAAATAGCAACACAGCCATAGCTAGCCAGGCTAGGCTAACTACCATGCCTTGCTAAGTAGCCAGCCGACTGGCCCTTACATTTAAGGCCCGAGTCTGAGGTTGTGGATGTAGCGACGGGGATATATCCTACAGGTGGATAAGGCTTCCTGGGCAACACGGGCAAGGTTGTTTTTTTCTTTCTTTTTTCAACACCGGATCCAATAACACAGCCAAGCTACGCCAACTAGCAGCTAGGCTAAGTTAGCTCCCCATGTAAGTGCCGTATCCAGAATCAGTATCCCAGTCCAAGCGGAGGTTGATGCCAAAGCAAGCTGCTGCAGTTACAGCTGGAATCATCAGCTACGTCGGCACTGTTGCTGTTGGTTAGCACAGTTTGTGCAGTTTGTGGAGCTAGCACTGCCACCACACCTAATGTTGCACACTTTTACATACTGAAAGACTCAAGTTACATTAAAGATGCACAGTTAAGACTCGAACATACTCGAGTGGAACGTACACGGAACGGACTCCGCGGAGGTCCGCGCGGACTCAAAGCGGACGTCCGCAAGCCTTGTGCGCGCAAAGCTCAGATTTTACGGCTGCGCAGACTCCGCTCCGCACACCAGTGACTGCTCGGCATGTATTTTTCACATCGCGGGGATTTTTCACGGACATTTTTACAGGAACTACTTTTTTTTACTACAACGCGGAAGTGCGCTCAACTATGCAAGCCCGAATGACTGCGGACATTCCTCACGGAGTCCGCTCCGCTAATATTACGCCCGAGTATGTTCGGGCCTTTAGTGCTAATGTTAGCGTAGTATTAAAACACAACATCAGAAGAGTGATATTTTATTCCTTCTGAACAAGTTGAATTTATTTTTATTTGTTGTCAGGATCCACCACGTTTGTATATCGTGACCCAATTTCCAGCTGTTGCTAGGTAACCAAATAGCAACACAGCTGTAGCCAGGCTAGGCTAACCACCATTGTTCTCGAAAGTTGCTGGCTCACCGGCCCTTTCTGTTTAAGGCCGGAGTTTGAGGATGTGGACCTGACGATGGCAATATATTCTACGGACAGATAACGCTTGGCAAGGTTTTCTTTTATTGTTGTTGTTTTGTGTTTTTCTACTCGGACCATGTTTTCACTGACATGGATGGAGACTGTCAGAGACACTGGACTGGTGGGCGGAGTCACACAGCCACAGGGTGGTGATTCTAGTTTGAGTTTTTACTGTGTGGGGTGAACTCTAGCTCACCTATAGTTTTCAACATATTCTAAGTTAGAAACTCCATCATCATGACAACTCTACTCGGAAATGTAGCGGTGTAGAAGTGAGATAAAGTATCATAAAATGGAAATACTTCAGTAAAGTACAAGTACCTCAGAACTGTACTTGAGTACATGTACTCAGTGAATCTCCACCACTGGAAAGTCTCATGACAGCAGGCAGAGACTGAGATGAAAAATACTGTTCTTAAAACTCTTAATGTCCCTTCTCTGTCCCCCTCAGACATGTTCCCTGCTGTTCCTCTGTGCTGTTGGACACTCCGTCCTTGGCGTCCTCCTGTACCGGGCGCTGGGCTCCATCATCTCCGCCGTGTTCACCAGCGGCTTCCTCATCTTCTTCCTGGCTGAGCTGGCTCCTCACATCCTGTGCTCCGGTTATGGGTTTCAGCTGGCGCCGGGTCTGACCTGGCTGGCCCAGGTCTGTCTGGTGCTCACCTGTCCCCTGTCCTGCCCTCTGGGGCTGATCCTGGACCTGGCCCTGAGGAGGGACATCAGCACCTGCGGGATAAGGGAGCGGGCCATGGAGATGATCCGCACGAGTGTCAACGACCCCTACAGGTAAGAACACACCTACAGATAACTAGCTGTGTTTGAAAGCACTTTGTTGTCTCACCCACGCTGTGTCCCATCCCAGTGAGTTTGTGAAGGAGGAGTTCAGCCGCGGGATGCTGCGCACTAAGACGGTGGAGGACATCCTGACCCCCCTGAAGGACTGCTTCATGCTGCCCAGCTCCGCCGTGCTGGACTTCTCCACCATGTCTGAGATCATGCAGAGCGGATACACCAGGGTGCCCATCTACGAGGAGGAGAGGTGGGGACAGCAGCACAGCCTGTAACAAAACTTTGTCCTCTTCTGCTTACCGTACACTAGGAGATGTGAAAAGAATAGTAAAGCCTGACACACTCTCGCTTTTATAGACTGTGAGTCTCATTTATGAAATGTCAGGAAATCTGTGAATAGATTTGCCCATAAAAAACCTTGGTATGAAAAACCTACACCGGATTCATGACCACCATACAAGGCCCCGACCAGTTGGTCCAGGAGCTTCTCCTCCATGATGCACGTTTCCAGGCATATTTTAGGATGACTCAGGGGCAGTTTGACAACCTGCTGTCTATCATCAGGCCGTATAGCTCTGGGTATCCAGCAATACTGGAGAAAAAGAGAGAGAGAAATGTATCCGATGCTGAGATTGAAGTTATTTTCTTCTGTTAGTGGTGGTGTGACAGGAACAGGTAAATCATAGGCCTGGAAGGAGGTAAAAGGTGCCGTTAACTCCGTGAACTATTCAACCAAAATGAGCAGGTTAGGGCCACAGAGTCGGTTACCACAGAAATGACCCAGAGTTTAAGTTTCCTCTCTTTCTGAAACAGAAAACCCTCATCTCATGAAATTTCCCTCACGTCAGGATGAACTAACTCACAGTTTTCACTAAACCCGCTCTCTGAAACAGGGCCCTGGTTCTCTCCTACCTGCAGCCATGAGGCAGAAACACACGCAGCAGTTGAATGTTGGAACATTTCCATAATGAAAGAAAGAACCTGTTATTGTGTAAACCTTCTCTGCAGCGCCTCAGATTTCACTCGTCCTGGTAATGTTGGTTTAGTGACCCGTGATAACTCCCAACAAAGGCACACACAGCTTTACTTTCGGTGCCAACGAGCAGCGCACTTCCAGTCAATGTGGTGTTTGTTTTTTGTCCACATGGCAGAACACACGTCCACTCATCACCCTGTGTTTGATTTCCCAGGTCCAACATCATAGAAATCCTGTATGTGAAAGACTTGGCTCTGGTGGATCCGGACGACTGCACCCCCATGACGACCATCACCAAGTTCTACAATCACCCGCTGCACTACGTCTTCAATGACACCAAACTGGACGCCATGCTGGAGGAGTTCAAGAAAGGTGAGGTCACACTCACGTGCAGAATATCATAGCAGTGGCTTGTAATGTGCCACGTACACAGCTTTGGTTTTATATACTCAGATATTTAGATATTTGCTTTTGAGATTTATGTACTCCTGTGAATGGACTTTTGTTTGTGGTGCTCAATGTGCTGAAAAGTTTTTTGCAATGCAGATATTTTTATGCCTCTGTGTTGGTGATATCTGCGGCCGGAGGCAGTATGTTATCAGGTTGTCTGTCCATCTGTCTGTCTGTCTGTCTGTACATACATGTGAACATCAGTCTGTGCATAAGTCCGCCCCATTTGGCACAAACATTCGCTTTGACTCAACGATGAACTGATTAGATTTTGGTGGTCAAACGTCAGAGGTCAAGGTCACTGCAACCTCATATAACATGTTCATACACTGAATTGGTGACACATCTTGGGTGTCCACCTTGAAACTGTGCTGCTTGTATAGATCTGTGCTGCTGAGTTGAGGATGTGTGTGAAGCATCCTTGTTGCATCCATATCTGAAGCATCGTCTACTGTCATGGCTCCATATGAGTCTGGACAGACATGGACATAAACTGCAACTTGATTGGTTGACGGAAGCGCACAACTGTGAGGCCGTTATTCTAGTTTGCAGTGCAAACTCAACAATAACATCTTTAGAGAAGCTTTTTTTTTTAGGTAGTGTAAATTACCCACAAACCTCACTGTGAGTAGATTTTAACAACTTTATTCTGAGAAAATTTAAAAACTGGTGACAACTTAAGACACATTTGTAGCCTTGCTTGTTTAAATATATTCATAGTACAACACAAAGAAAGTTTATATTAACTAGTCCATAGCCATTGGTAGCTTTGTCACCTTCTACCTATGCCAGTCCTCAATGCCTATGTGCAGTTTCACATAGATTGACCACGTCAGTGAGTAGAAAAACGTGGGACAGACAGAATGACTGACTGACAGAATGACACACTGACAGTTTCCGTGATTATGTACAGCATACCATACCATGA